>NC_142529.1:27596594-27859094 GCF_964205215.1 Stylophora pistillata
TGGCTTTATTTTTCTGAGGAGTGTGAGCGCTTGAAGAATTTATTCTCACGTTTGGACTACCCTCGCCACCTTATCAACTCCACCATTAACACCTTTATTAACTCGAGAATTGCTGACCAGCAGCCATTGCAGGCGTTGGGAAGATTGGCGAAAAATAATGTAACCCCAGTAGCCATACCCTTCAAGGACCAAGACTCCGCTAACATTGTTAAGACACAGTTGAAAGACCTTAGCATTAAGCTCCAAACCACAATGCGGCCTGTATTTGTCAGTCGGAAAATTGGCCAAGACCTTAAAGAATGTGAAACCAAACCACAGCTGGTTAATCAACAGTGCGTAGTGTACCAATTTAAATGTAACCTGTGCGATACAGGGAGCTATGGTTGTTACACACGTGGGCATTTATATGCCCGCGTGGATAGCCATAAGAGCACGTCATCTTCAGTACGCAAGCACCACGACAACGACCACGCAGGTGCTGTCCCTGAGGACCTTCTTAGCTGTTTCAAAGTTTTTAAGAAGTGCATGAACAAATTCGATTGTCTTGTCAACGAGATGCTATAGTTACTTTTCTTTCAAGCCTATAATTTTTTTTTTACTTTAAATCTGTTATTATATTAATCGACGGGGAACTAGCTGATGGACAAACCAAACGAGTGCGTGAATCTGTTGCTTAAAAGATGCAGTATATCATGCAATTCTTCAATACGGTTTAGGAGTTTATCCAGGAAATTTTTACTTCTTTTAAATTCTCTTTTATTATTCCGAATAGCAACTGCAGCTGAACTTCTTAACAGTTACGAGTGGGCCGAGACCAGTGTTTTCTTCTCAATTAGCAGAGTTTAGCTAAAAAGAATTATCGTTGGCAAAAACAAAGACATCGGCTATATTTCTGTTTGACAATACCATAAGGGAACTCTTTCTTGTCACCCTTTACAAGAGATGAATTAAGTGGTACACCAGGATAAATTGTCATTTAAGGGCCGATTATTAATTATAACATAACCAAAGTAAAGCGCGCGCTCTGATTGGTCAATTTAGCGTCCCCCATTTGCCCATGGGTGTACGCTGCTGACGTGAGCAAATCCAAAGACTATTTTTCCGCGCGCGCTTGTTTTTTCTGGTCGCGTAAGATTTGTTAAATAAAAGGGAACTCTTTAGCTACAATGTATCAATGTTATGTTATAAAACAAATGGTAAACACCACAGTGTACACTATTGAGTTATGGATGCACTTGGGAGGTTTGCTAAGCACTCAAGAAGCTAGAGTCGCTCTCGGCTATCGCCTCGAGCGACTCTTACGCTCAAGAAGCTAGAGTCTCTCTCGGCTATCGCCTCGAGCGACTCTTACGCTTCTTTCGTGCTTAGCAACCTCCCGCGTGCATCCATAACTCAATAGTGTACGCTGTGGTGTTTACCATTTGTTAAGTGGAGATGTTCTTCCTTTATTGCATTCAATACTAAACTAAAGATCTGTGTGAAGTTCAGACTTGACACATAATCAGCCTCAGCGAACTGAAAATAAAAAGTTCAAGCTTGGTAGTTTACTTGGTCAAAGCAACAGATCGTCTGAGGAAACATTAATTTCGTGACAATCTCCGAATGCATCAAATAACTGAAATTCAAATTTTTGTCACAGATGTCAACTTTGAATTAAATTTGCAATGAACAAAGTTTTGGAGCCTATTTTTCTCCTTTTTGTATCCCCTGACTAAAATCTTAAACAAAACCGTGAAAGGATGTTAACCTACCAAACCATATACTTGTTGCAATTTTACAATCTTGGTTAGAATATTCAAAATGAACGTCGTTTATAATATTTTATTGGTGCATTTCTCTAAATTCTCCTTTGATGACGACGGTTTGAATTACGAATTGTTAAAGCGCCACACGATGATTGAATTTCATTTACCTCAAGACGACGAGAGTAAATATTAACCAGCGCGTTGAGCAATAAAGCGTCAAAATCAAGCAATTTCCCTAGGGAAGCAAACAAAGGTGGAAATTGTTTAACTTAAGATAAAAATTTATCGAGAATTCTCCGCTGTAACTACTCTTTAAAGTTTAACCCAATGCCGTCACATTTTGTTAAAGAAATTAAACATGAGAGAAAAATGCATGTAACTCTGTTTTCATGACAAAGCTAGAATTCGAATAGGATTAGATTTAATCGAACATGATCTAATGATAAAAATAAGTGAAAGAAGTTTTACACTTCGTTTCGATGACACCATGTCATCATTTTCAAGTGAGAAGAGAATAAAATTTGACAACTTAATATATACCGTGCAAGGCGATAAAACGTTAAATATGCATGTAAAAAGTGACAAATTTAAATAAAATTAAATAAATAGTTTTGCGCGTATGGAGTCTGATTGTGTGTTCAAGCATGGCCTTTTCTTTGTTATGAATAACATTTCATAAATCAGTCAGTCCAGTTTTCGCTTACACTTTGCTGAAGTTCTTATTTCTTGCTTATCCAATGACAGATCTTACGAACGTTCTCAAATAAAAATCGTGACTTAATGACTCAGCTTTGAAATTTGTATAGGTAATGACATGATTTCGAGCGCAATTTGGAATAAATAAGTACGAGTAAATTTTTTCAAAGACTAACAAAATTGCATGAGCCCGTAGGGCGAGTGCAATTTGTGGTCTTTGAAAACATTTACAAGTGCTTTTTTATTCCAAATTGCACGAGAAAATCATGTGATTATGTATTAATAATATACATGAAAAAATACGAGGTAGCTTCTCATAACTACGCAGAAGAAAAGCGCGCGCATCACGTGCAAAAATAATTTATCCAAACCCTGCAAGTGACATCGACCTTGACATTGACCTTGACATTGACATTGACCAATCATTCTGACCAATCAGAATGTCTGGTTTGTTTCTTTCTTTGCACTGAATTACCTCTCTTCTGAACTGAATTAACTGAAAACTGCATTCATCTTAACCAATCAGAACTGAGAAATTTTTTCATGTATATTATTAAAAATAATATAAGTATCAATTTGATGAGGATCTAGCTCCATGGACAGCAAAGTGCTTTTCTGATGGTTTGCTTTACTGCCTGTCTTACTTCACCAATCTTCCAGCAGTAAAGAAAACGGGTTTAACGTCGAGTTAAAGTAAACTAAGACAGCTGCTACTTCCCTTAATACTACTAAGTGTGATGAATATGTTTTACTGTCAGCGATTACAATTGTTACTATGAAGGATGGTGCATAACAAACTACTAACGCTAACTGCACCCACAATGCACTGTTCACTGCCTTTTTGTACCGCGCCATGTTCGGTGCATTTGGTTGGCCCGGCTGTTGTTGGACATGATCTTGTACTTGAGCCTGATGATGACTGAGAACCCGAAAAATTTTCATATACGAGGCGACTGAAATAACAAGGCAAGATGGTGTAATTATACTATCATATAAAATGAGTATACGGTAATCTAATATGTAGCGTAAAGCAGCAACACTAGATAAAATCCAAAAGGTAGCTACAGTGATGTATGTGCGCTTCAAAGTTACAATTTGTCTGTATCTTAACTCCAACAACAGGGCGAGAAGTCTGTCCACGCTTATGGCCGTCATCGTCAGCAATGACACTCCACATAATGCAATGTCTGTAAGGAAAGCGGCGACAAATACGTATCGACAAAGATTCCATTGCTCGTCAGCCACGGACATCCAATAAGTAGCACTGAGAGGCTGGCAAACAAGACCAACCAACAGATCAGTTGTTGCCAAACAGCGATACAAGAGTTTGGACGGAGGATGCAGGGAAGATTCTATGTGAAGGGCAACGAGGATAAGAGAATTGCCAAGAAATGCTGTGATGGAGAGGAGAATGTAGATTGGTAGAAAAGAAATTTTAAATTTTTGCGGAAGCCCACCAACCAGAGGGGGGGGAACAGTACAGATCTTGAAATATCTTGGTCTGTGTTCCACCTCCAGTGAAATTTGTTTACGACATTATTCTGTATTAGTTTCCTTTTTTCTTAGATTGAAGTTATCTGTGATTGCAACGAGAAATATTTCATCTAAACAGCTTCACAACATTGACGATCATTAAAACCTTACTTCCCACTTAATGATCATATAGAGACTTCCTCATCATTGTTTAATCGTTTGGAAAACTTCAGAGAAATCATCACTTTAATTTGTCAAATATATAAAAACACCTGTAACATTAATATTGTTTTCTCTGTGGATAAACAATCCCTCCTTACTTAGCCGACGGGAAGGCACTCATTATAAACGCTCCAGTATGAGTTTTTTGTACCTTGTTGGTGAATAAGTTTGAGGCCTCGAGCAACACAACTGGTGAGCGAAGGAGCAACTTCCCGCAGTGCTGTTAACGAGGACCCAGCTCGCAAGCTGACCTTGCTCCATCGATAGAGTGTCAATCAAATGTCCATATCATTTATGTAAAGTTAATTTTTGGCTCATTATCAACCTCAGTAACATTAAAATATAGAGGGTCTAGGCTAGGGATGTCAAACCCATGTCAATCAACCAAAGAATTCGAATAAATATATAGATTAAAATTGATGTATGGCCACTGATGCAACCTTATTGTAAAATATTCGAATTCAACCGCGTGATTAGCAACATTTTGGGGCTCTTTTACCTCCGTTTCTTCTCCAAGAGTAGAACAAAATAAGAGAAGAGCAAAATATTAGGCGAAAAAGCAGTTTACTGTCGTTTCTTTTACATTCTTAATTTGTTCTCCTCCTTTCACCAACAAATTCTAAGTAAATGTTACGTCATCAGACAAGCTTTTATTTTTCCGGCAGGTGACTTAATTCTTTATGTTCTAATTCCCTCGAGCGATTAGCAATTGTCCTCCGATGATGAAAAATTTATGACAGTGCTGAAGGGAACATGATATTCTATCGATCGAGAAGGAAAATGAAGGAGGGGATAAGTTTATCATTTATAAAACTATCATGGCTGTTGGTTACGTCTTTGGCAACTCTTGTGCACCTTTCTCTTTCTCCAGACTTCCTGCGTGCTTCATATTTTAATGAACACATACTGACCTAGCCACGATACTTTCGGCGTTGTTTTGAGTACGAGGTTTTATCAAGTACCAAATAATTAATTTCACCTTTGTTACATACAAACTGCTTTTCTTTCGACTCTACATTCATTTCAACTTTTTATCATATAAGGGGCAAAATTACTGAATTGTGATTGGTCAAGACAGAGGGCATTTTTTCTTAATTTTTGTTATTGCCCCGGGCAAAATTACTTGAAAATGATTGGCTGAAAATCGCTTAGCAACGGCTGCCAAGGTAAAGAAATTTCTGTTTGTTTTGTAACAATGGCGTCCCGTTTTGCACGAGATCAGTAACAAAACATTTTGCCCCTTATATTATATACAAGTAATCACATGGTTCCTCGTAAAATTAAGGATTAATATCACTTGTGTTTTCGGAAGTTGCAGAAATTGCCCGAGTCGCTGCGCGACTCGGGCAATTTCAGCAACTTCCGAAAACACAAGTGATATTAATCCTTAATTTTACGAGGCCCCATGCGATTACCTATACTAATCTATTCTTTTATTCACCAACGCGGAAATAGCGGAGAGACAAACCCAACGAGTGCGTATCAAACTTTTGGTTAGGATTTTGGCCCGACAATAAGTCAAGCTTTCGCTCCTTATATGTCCTTATCTATTGTTCGAGGGAAAGGGTTTCTATTATTCGCAAGACAAAGGTTTGTAATCACCGGCGCGTAGCCAGCTCACCGAGCGCGAAATTCAAATTTCTTCGGAAGTGATTAGTGTTACAAACACAGCCTTTGTTGGGGAGGGTGTGGTAATGATTGCTGCAACCTAGACACATCAAAAGGGAGTGGGGTGGGGAAGTTTGTGACAAGAAGAGCGAGGTCTGGACGATAAGTAAGCGAAAACTTACGCTTTAATAAAACTCATTTGTGAAAAAGAGTGAATTGATGTATTCATGACAAAGGTTGGTAGCATGCGCTTCAAAGTTACAATGTGTCTGTATCTTAGCCAAAACATTAGGGAGAGAAGTCTGTCCACGTAAATGGGTATTACCGTCATCAAAAACACTCCACATATTTCATGGGCTGTGATGTAGGCTGATTCAAATGCGTATCGACAGAGATTCCATTGTTCGTGGACCTTGAACATCCAAGAAGTTGCACGGAAAGTCTGGGCCACAAGACTAACCAATTGATCAGTTGTTGCCAGACAACGATACAAGAGTTTGGACGGTGGATGTAAGGAAGATTCTTTGTGAAAGGCAACGAGGATAAGAGAATAGTCAAGAAATGCTGTGATGGAGAGGAGAATGTGGACTGCGAAGAAAGGAATTGATTCTTGATGAAGCCCTCCAACCAAAGAAGGGGAGGATGGCAGTTGTTTACGATATATCGTATAGCATATTATCAACTATCAAACTCTTTGCAAATGACACGAAAGTGTACAGAGAGACCGCTGACAGCATAAATGATACTCAAGCCCTTCAAAGCGACATTGATCACTTAGCAAACTGGGAAACTTTATAACAGTTAAGATTTAACCCGGAGAAGTGCGAAACAATGCGCATTACCCATAACCGCGACAACTCGTCTCCTTCGTATATTATGGGAGTTGCAATCAAACCAGTAAAGCATGTGAAAGACCTAGGAGCTCTGAATTCCTATGACCTGTCGTGGGGTGCTCAAGTTGATGGTGCTGTGAGAAAGGCTAATAAAATCTTAGGCATTGTTTACAGAACGCTTGGATCTACAAACCAAGAAGTATTTTCTATTCTGTATATTACTTTAGTCCACTCATTAGGACGGTTGCCTTGTCGTGTCTGAGTGGCTTGTGCGTCCAGTGACTCCAGGAGCTATGCCGACGGGGATGTTTGCACCCCTGGCAGAGCCTACCAAGCCAGACAGGTCAAGCAGTAGGGTGCAGACTAAAGACAGTCCCACAGCCCTCCAGACCTGGGGATTAGGCTTATGTGTCCCTGTCTGAGAAAGTGTTCCAGGAGCCAAAAGTGGTGGTCAACCTATTTGGCTAAAACTTGGCAAAAAAGTTGAGTGTGATAAGATATTTCAAAAGCCACTTTGGCTCACTTCTCTGATTGTTCGTTCTGAAGTTTTAGGGGGGGTCCCCTTAGTGGCCTATGGTGCACTAAAAATTCATCCTCATAAGGGGCACTTTCAAAGTACTATAAAACTCCATTGGTAAATTGTGCTGCCAAATGAATTTGACCATGGACCCTACTATGGTGGAGCTTTTACTTCATAAATGTAACTTTGTTTCCAAGCAATTAGACAGAGAGGGGCCTGGGGCTAAAGTTAAGTCAAATCTGAAGTCAAAATCACTACCCAAAATTGCCATTTTTCAAAAAACCGTAACATTCACCTGTCTTCTTGCCTAACTTTCATACCAAATCCAGTATGTACTTTAGTGACCCATTTATCAAAATCAGTTGAGAAAAACTTGGCTTATTGAGGTTTGTTAAGTTTTTTGGCACAAACTCTTCATGCCCCTCTAAGGCCAAGCAAAATGGAATTTTGAGCATAATTTATGCTATAAGCAGACCAAAGTCTTGACATATAGCCTTTATTTTGTATTTGGTGAGTGAAAATGAAATATTTAAGCCAAATAAATGTCATTATCCTGAAATACCTCGACTCATAGCTTATAATTACTCTAAGAAGGCCTCTGATTAGCAATGCAAACACCCAGCGGTTTAGCAAAATAAAGGTAATTTTTTTTCCTATGAAAACCTTGTTCCAATCATAGAGTACAATTGATGATGTTTTGATCTAGATATGGCGATATTTCTAAAGATGATTGAATTCTCTCTGATCTATGTTTGTGAGGCCATATTTCCATACATATTATACTCCAAGCGTGCAAAGTCTCCGTATTTTGTCAGGCCGTTTTTTAAATTGAAAATAAGGTGACCTTAACCCGGCCGGCCTTAACCATTAAGTTCAGAATAAAACGATCGCTAAAAGATGATCTACGCCTGACCTTTGAATAGTCTGTGAATAGCTCTTGCAAATACCCATCACTTATAGCGAGCATGACCATAAACTTACGTGCCGCAGTGAGCACTGTCCAGGTGACTTGTGATCCATCAGAGATCTTAAGTACTTTAGAACTGAATAAATGGAACCATCCCAAAAAGATGGAATCCACAGTCAGAAGAGCTGGATGAAAAAAATTAATGTTGCTGCTTAAATGAAGTATTCCACACGAGACATGGGATGATGCCAATAGGGTCCGCCATTTTGGACGTGAGAGTATTAAGACTGGATCGAGTTTCCATTCCTCCCACTATTCAAGTGTAAATGTTTGTGTCCTTATTAAGTATAGAAAGTATAGCAATAAGAAGTTTCAGGATAATTTTGCGATGGCACTTTATTCCTTTGGAGGGGTAAAGGATGAACGCAAGGCCGCGTCATGGGCTCCGCTGCGCGAAACAGGAATGACTCCTTTGTTGTCTTGCGATAATGACATAACTATTTGATTAAAACACAATTACAAGGGTTCAGGTGAGTCCGGGGCGGGAGGAAGATCGGGTGATACCAAAGTTACAAGTACAGGTAATTAAAAATATCAGAAAGGGCACATACACGCGCATAAATGTAGCAAATGGCTTTTTTAGTGCCACTTCCGCTAAGAGCGGTCCTCTCAACTTCCCGTCAAAAAAAGATTTTCCTTAATTTTTTTCCTATGAAAAGGGTTTAGGACACATGTTTCAAAATAGTTTGATGGTTTTCCAATTTTCTTTGTTTGAAGATTTTAACTTTCGCGAACTCTCTGCCAAGGGAAGATTAACTAAGGTGTTGCAAAAGCAAAAACTCAGTCAACTACAGTCATTGTGCGAGATTTTTCGACGTTGAAATTATAGGTAGTGCTAATCGTAAGGCATCGTATTATGAACCTTTTCTACGGTAAGCAAATTCCTGTGATTACCGCAAGTGATGGTCAACAGACCCGCGTTACTCAAACCTCAGTGAAGGTTGCGTGACTCCTCGACTTGGTTCAGTCCTCTCACTCTCACGTCCAATATGGTGGGTCAGTCGATACAACAATCGCATCTTGAGGTGTGGTATGGCATGTTTCATAGGAACTGTAACACAAAATGAATAAAGGCTGATAGTTTCGAAAGAAACTGTTTGGGGCTGCGTCGGTGGGAGTAACGAAATAATTTGGATATATCAACAAAGTTGAAATGGTAAATTGGCCACCGTAATGATTACAAAAGCTGACGTTTCGAGCGTTAGCCCTTCGTCGGAGCAAAATATTTGTTGTCCAGCTCTCCTAACTATGGATTTCTTATTTACTTCCGGATGATTTGATTTATTCAGCTCTAACGTACTAGGGAAATGGGATGGATCTCAGCCTCCGGCGGGTCACCTGGACGCTACTCAGTACAACCTGTACGTGCCATCCTGCTCTGTTTCTGATGTCATCATGCGTATTTACAAGAGCTAGCAAGGTTATCGAAAGTTTAACCAAAGATCTTCTGTTAAAGGTCGTTTTCGTTAAGCTCACTTAATGTTGCATCAAAAAATGGGCCTGACAAAATATAGAGACTTTGCATGCTTTTGAGTATACAGTAAAAACCCGCAAGTAAGAACCTAAAAGTTAAGAACCTGTTAGCCTAAAATTTTCCATTTATACCCCCTATAAACAAGAACCTATTTAGCCTAAGAAAATTAAAATAGGTTCTTTTTTGCTAAAATCATATAGTACATTACAGGTACACTGATATTATTTACTGTAATCATAATCGAAGAAAAACCAGATTGCCATTGCTGTAAAACATGATTTTCTTAAGAAAAATGAGTGCAAATATGTAGTTACAAAATATAGGATAATTACCAACTTGTTATGCAGGTGTGTTTTTCTCCAAGAATAAGAACCTGTTTTAAGAACCTAAATAGCCTAAAATTTTGTTAAGTACCATTTATATAAGAACCTGTTTAGGCTAAGTCCTAAAAATGTAGGTTCTTACTTGCGGGTTTTTACTGTAGTATGTAGGGAGATATGACCTGAAAAATATGAATCAAAGGAAATTCAAGCATCTTTAACAAATATTGTCATATCTAGGTCAGAACATCATCATTTGTGCTCTATGATGGGTACTAGGTTTTCAAAGAAAAAAATTACCTTTATTTTTCTAAACCGCTGGGTGTTTGCAGTGCTACTCACAGGCCTTCTTAGAGTAATAGTAAGTTATTAGACGAGGTATTTCTAGACAATGACATTTATTTGGCTTTAATGTTTCACTTTCACTCACCAAATACCCAATAAAGGCTTTATCTCAAGACTTTGGTCTGTTTATAGCATGAATTATGCTCGGCCTTAGAGGGGCATGAAGAGTTTGCGCCAAAAACTTAACAAACCTAATAAGCCAAATTTTTCTCAACTGACTTTGATAAATGGGTCACTAAAGTACATACTAGATTTGGTATGAAAGTTATGCAAGAAAGCAGGTGAATGTTATGGTTCTTTGAAAAATGGCAATTTTGGGTAGTGATTTTGACCTCAAATTTGACCTAACTTTAGCCCCAGGTCCCTCTCTGTCTAATTGCTTAAAAACAAAGTTACATTTATGAAGTAAAAGCTCCACTATATTAGAGTTCATGGTAAAATTCATTTGGAAGCAAAATTTATCAATGGAGTTTTATAGCACTTTCAAGTGCCCCTTAGATGGATGAAATTTTGGTGCTCCATAGGCCACGAATGGAACCCCCCCTGAAACTCCAGAACGAACAGTCAGAGAAGTGAGCCAAAGTGGCTTGTGAAATATCTCATCACACTCAACTTTTGTGCCAAGTTTCAGCCAAATCGGTTGACCACCACTTTTGGCTCTTGGAACACTTTCTCAGACAGGAACACTTAAGGCTAACAACCTTATCTTGTTAAAGAACGTGTTACGGAAACAGCAACGAAGACAACCAATATCCTGCAAGCAGACCTTCCAAGGTCTTCGAACCGTATGACTGCCAGTGGTGAAAGCTAGAAAGAAACTACTGGCAAGAAGTTGGAAGTGAAGAGTGCAAAAATCATGACCAGGATTGGCTTTTGGAATGTACTTAGTAAGTGCGAAACTGGGAAGCTTGCACAAGCTACAACAGTAATGAGATGGTATAACTTGCATGTATTGGGCGTAAGCGAAAGCAGATGGATTGGGACAGGGAGATTAAAGACGGTGTCATGCGAGACAGTATTGTGTTCTGGGCGGGACGATGAGCTACATCGTGAAGGTGTGGAAATTATTCTGAAGAAAGGAGCAGACAGATCGGTATTGGAATGGAAACCAATTAATAGTCGCCTCATAAAGGCCAGGCCGAAATGAAAGCAAAACAACTTGACCCTATTTCAGTGTTACACTCCGACCAATGATAGTGAAGATGATCTGAAAGACAATTTCTATCTCAGGCTCCAGGCAGAGATTGAGCAGGTCCCAATGCAAGATCTTATCATCATCATGGGGGATCTAAATGTCAAAGTTGGTGCCGATAACTCAGCCAGGCACAGAGTGATAGGAAGACACGAGAGTGGTGTCATCAATGAAAATGGAAAACGGCTTGTTGAGTTTTGCACAACTAATAATTTGGTGATAGGGGGCAGCCTTTTTTCTCACCGAGAGATCCATAAAAGCACATGATGATCCCCGAATGGCAGGGATAGAAATCAAATTGACCATCTGCTGATCAATGGAAACTTAATTTAATTTAATTTAATAATAAGTTCTTATATAGCGAATTAAAATTGAACTCTATTCGCTTTACAATTAATTAATTCAATTTATTCCATTTCACTGCAATTACATGGGAAAATAAAACAAAAGAACACACAATAATAACAAATTAGGTTACATAACAAGGCAGTGGGGAAGACTAGAAGGGAACTGACGAACCATACGTGCTAGTCAACCCATTATGAAGAAAATATACGGATATATAAAAAACTTAATCAAGGTATGTAACTGGCTAGCAGCTAACTACCTAACTGAGTAATCTAACTAACTTACTAACAATTACAATTCAATAAAAATCCTATACATGCAATTATCGCTGCTCTATCTAAACTAACGAAGTATTATGTGTTATACATATATTTGACAACGCACGATGTCAAAAAATCTGGTGGCTTAATTTTTGCAAAGATAAGTTTTCAATAAGCGTTTAAAGGAGTCACCAGATTCAGCGTTTTTTATGCATTCAGGTAGCTGATTCCACAAATACGGTGCAGCGTAGGAGAATGCTCTTTACCCATACGTTTTACTTCGAATTGTTGGGACCTCAAGTAGATTCATGTTTGATGAAAGGTATTTTCGTGCTGGAATATATCGACTAAGAAGTTCAACTAGATAGGTTGGAGCCATGTCATTTAGTGCTTTGTATGTTATCAACAGTCTCTTGAATTGAATTCGTTTTGTGACCGGGAGCCAATGAAGTTTCATATGGAAAATGGCGGAGATCCCTTCCGGATGTCAAGGTGAGGAGAGGATCTGACATTGAAAGTGACCATCATCTCGTAACAGCCTACCTTACACTGAAATTAAAGAGTGCAGGGCGTCTAACCAAGGGGCGCAGCCGTTTCGATGTGAGCCAACTGAAACACCCAAATGTGCAAAAATATTTTATCGTGGAGGTGCACAACAGATTCGAGGCTCTTGTGGAACTAGGCGGAAGGGAGGATATTAACGATGAAGGGGTGAATAAGAACTGGGAGAAAATTGTTACTGCTCACAATGATAGCAGCAAGGCATGTCTAGGCTGCAGGCAGCGAAGGCCAAAGGAATGGATGTCATCTGATACCTGGAAAGCAATTGAAAGTAGACGGGGATTAAAGAAGCCCGTTGAAAGTTATAGATTCGAAATCCAAACGGCTTAAAGAAAGGCATCAAGAAATGTATCGGGCAGCGAACAAGGAGGTAAAAGGCCGAGCAAGAGCAGATAAACGAAAGTACATGGAGAACCTTGAATCCCAGGCGGAAGAGGCAGCTGCGCGCAATGAACAAGCAACAGTATAAAAGATCACAAGATAATAACAAGTAAGTGCCACACAACAAACGTGCTTGTAAGGGATATAACGGTATCCTATTAACATCAGAGGGAGAGCAACAACGGCGATGGACGGAGCACTTTAGAGAACTTTTAAACAGACCACCGCCAACAGTAATGCGAAACATCTAGGAAGCCGCAACTGACCTTGACATCAACGCAGACGTTCCAACTAGGAGGGAAATCATCCAAGCCATTAATTCCCTGTATAATGGAAAAGCTCCTGGCCATGATAATCTAAATGCCGAGCTGTCTAAAGCAGCCCCTGAGCTTGCGGCAACCATTCTGACCCCTTGTTTAAAAAGATCTGGGAACAGGAAGAAATTCCGACAGACTGGAGCAGAGGAGTGATAATCAGGATACCAAAGAAAGGGTCTCAAGGTGATTGTAACAACTGGCGAGAAATTACCCTTTTGTCTGTGCCAAGTAAAATCTTTTGCAAGGTCATTATACTGCGCATTACCCAAGCTGTTGATGACATCCTACGGAACGAGGAATCTGGATTTCGCAAGGGGCGTGGATGTACGGATTTTATTTTCACACTGCGGAACATACTTGAGCAATGTACTGAGTGGAAGAGGGAGTTGTATGTAAATTTCATCGACTATCAGAAAGCGTTTGACAGCATTCGTAGGGACAGTCTTTGGTAGATTCTGAAAGCATATGGCATTCCACAAAGCATTGGTAATATCATCAAATGCTTTTACTCAAATTTCACATGTTGCATCAGTCAGGGGGATCTAAGTTTTGAAGTTAAAACCGGTCTACGGCAGGGATATGTCATGTCGTCCATGCTATTCAATATTTCTAAAGAGTGGTTCCTTTGTAGAACAATGGAAGATCAGCGAAGAGGCATGAGATGGACCCCTGTTACTACGCTCGAAGACCTCGACTTCGCAGACGATTTAGCCCTATTGTCCCACACTCGACAGCACATTCAGGGGAAGACAGACCGACTCAGCATGTTCAGCAGCCAGGTCGGCTTGAGAATTAGCTTGAAGAAGACGGATGCCATGTGTGTTAATGCCCCTTCCCCAACAAAGATCTGGGTAAGAGGACAGGACATTCCAAACACCAACAGGTTTACATACCTTGGAAGTGTGCTCTGCCAAGATGGAGGTACCACTCTAGATATACAAAGCAGATTGAACAAAGCAGGGTATGCCTTTATGAATAAAGGCTGATAGTTTCTGAAGAAACTGTTTGGGGCTGCGTGGGTGGGGGTAACGAAATAATTTAAATATAGCAACAAAGTTGAAATGGTAAATTGGCCACCATTACGATTATAAGACTATTATAAGGTATCAACGAACGCTTTTCATTCCACTAATTTATTCGTGTTTTTCTCGTTGCCATGTTCCCACCAATCACGTAGCTCCTTTTTCTGTCTTTAAAAGCACACACAACCCACAATTCCCCTATTCGCTCCGACGAAGGACTAACGCTCGAAACGTCAGCTTTTGTAACCGTAACGGTGGCCAATTTACCATTTCAACTTTGTTGATATATCCAAATTATGCCTTTATGAGCTTAAGATCAGTGTGGAGGTCAGCAAACTACAGCAGAAAGACGAAGCTTAGAATCTATCAGAGCTGCATATTGTCAACTCTCCTTCACTGCATGAAAATCAAGATTTACGAAGACTTAAATGTTGCGTAAATCCGCGTAAAGTTTTTACGAAGCTTTAAGTTAACTTTACGTACTACGGAAGGGTAAGTAAAGGAAGCTTTACGCGAAGGGAGCGTAAAGCCAGCGTAAACCTTACGTACAGTTTGTGAGTCGACTTTACGGTTATTTACACCTAGTGTGAATGAAACGTAAAGTTGTTTATTGTTTAGCCCAAATGGATCGAGCACATAAAATGGAATAATTCAGTGAGATGTAGGATTTTTAATAGTTAAGCACAAATAATTATTTGTGCGAGCACAATTATGAAACATCTCCAAAACAGTCTAAGCCTAGTTTGAGTTAAAAGCTTGCAACAATTTTCATTTTGAAAAATATGGTCTGAACTGGGACTTTGTTATTGGTAAACATAGTAACCGAATTGTATTCTAGTTGGGCGAAGCTCAGCAAATAATTCAATTTGCCTATTTCTCAGATTATGTTTTGTCGCTGGTTCTACAACGTTTTTGTCGTTCCCTTTTGCTTTGATAGGAATGATCTTACCTGTGAAAACCAGCCAGGGAAGTTAAATAATAACCTGAAATTTTAATACTTCTAAATACTTTGTAGATATTCTGGACACTTCTCAGTAAGAAGGAACTCTACTGAGCACAGATAAATCCCTTGATGACACATAACACAGGACTCAAACTGGTACTGTAAAATTCCAAATGTTTATTCCATTCAAAGTTTGGTGAGGTACATTTTTTAATTAAAAACACTTAATAAGAGCTTAATGATACAAAAATGCAGCTTTACGAAAGCGTAAATATGGCGTAAATTTGCTTAAAGTTGTATGACCAACTTTACGCTAGTATTTAAAGTTGTTTAAGGCGATTAAAGTTCAATTTACACGGTCGGTGCGTAAAGTTGACTTAAAGCTAGCGTAAAGGTGTTGAATCAGCTCTATGCTTGTTTACCTAGCCGCTTTAAGTGCTCTTAAAGATCAACTTTATATTACCCGCGTAAAGGCACATTAAAGGTCGGTATGTAAATATATTATTGAATGTCAATAACATTCAACTCCATCACTAAAACTTTATGAAGACTATGCAATCGATTCGTACAAAAGCTTGCGTATGCAAATATAGACCCTGCTCGCTATGCCATGATAATGTGCCACAACAAGGGCGAAACAGCTGTCCATGGCTGCCACTCTACGGGTGATATGGTTGTGCGCATGCGTACAATATTAGCCGTACCAGGAGATTGTAATATAAGTGTGCTTTAGTGCTGTCATTGGTGTTGTTTACTATTTTTTGAGCACAGAGGTTACAAATGATCTTCTCTCCATACGCGCGCCGTGGGAGAACGGTTTTATAGTTCTTAACAGCCACCACATGTTTAATGTAGAGCTAGCGAATAGATCGGATGCTTACCTCCTACACGCCATCTCTTAACTTAGAATTCAACCTTAGAGCGCAAACGAGAGCTAGCTGGCTACGCTGTGCTGAATTGCTTTAATTAGCCGAAGTGATCATTCACGCCTAATGATGTATGAGTAATTTGACCGTGCGTCACTATACCGCCAACTTAATGCTAAATATAATTCCCTATAAAGAAGCGTGAATTTACATTTACAGAACCATTAAACTGCCTTCACGCTGCTGTTTAATAGCGGCTTTACGCCACAATTCCGCCAACTTTACGTCAAGCGTTTTAGTGCTCATTTTTTTTAAGTTTTGAAAAGGGTTTATTCATAGCAAACCACATAAGTTACAAAATAAAAGTGCTAACGCACGTGGGCTCGGCCCCAACTAATTATTAATAAACAGTCCAAAGTTCCAAAGTTCAAGAGTTGTTAATTATATACGAGTATTAAATATTACTAATATTAATGTAAGGTTATAAATAATTCCAAGATAGTTAGGTCTAATATTAATATATGCTTAATATATAATATTGGTATGGCTAGGGCTAACATAGACTAATATTAATGTAACTCTAGGATTGTTTAATGCTAATTCTAAGTTTTAAATAATTCCAAGTTAATTTAATAAAATGTTAACTAAAGCTTAAGATAATCTTTTTACAAAAGTATTCTATAGGAGTCCCCATCAATTGTACAGATTGATGGGGACTCCCAAGCGTTTCTAAAGTTAGATAACGAGAGTCTGAAGTAGTCGCACGCAATTCTGTTTTTGGTCTCGCTGAGGGCATAGCGAATTATACCCTCAGGGGGGTCATTCCCATTGTGGAAGGTAGATTTATTTCGAAATTTCCAGATGCTGCATAGAATCGTCTTAATTAGAAAGCGGGCAATACGATTCTGTTTTGGACTAGCGGGGGTCCAACGGAAAAAGAAAACATAGGTACAGGATGGGAGAAAGCTAGTTCCAAGGATAGAGGAGATAATAGGGGAAAAGTAGGTCCATACAGATTTCACACGGGGGCAATTGAGAAAACAGTGATCTATAGTTTCTTTACGGGAACAGGAGGCGCACTTATCTGAGTCGATATATCCCCAATTCTTTAGAGAATCGCGGACCTTAATAGCGCGAAGTACAATTTTCCAGAGTATGTCGTTCTTATAATTTTCAGAAAAGTCATCTCGTACTAAATTCCAAAATTTGTCAAGATTAAAGTCAATCGGAAGGAAGGGAGTCCAAAAGCGATGAAGAATTGGAGGTGTGGAGTTTTCCTTCAAGAGAGTTCGATAACATTTCTTGGAAGAAAATTCAAAATCGCGCCACTCCGTGCGGGAGAGAATCCCACGTAGAGTGGTGAGCGCCGAGAGAACATTCTCATAATAGGGCGTCAAGATCTGTGTACTCGGGATGGAGTTATCTCGAAGAGAGCTCCACTCCGAGCGACAAGAGGCAAGCCTAGAGCCTAGAAAATATCTGGCCAAATAAAAGGATTTTGATTCGCGACTATCTAGATTAGAAACTACTGAGGCTAATTTAAGAGATTTACCTTTGATCAGGAAATTCAAAATGCCGAGACCGCCACTGTTAAGAGACTGGTGGCAGGTCGCTCGGCTCACTGTTTCAATTTGACAACCCCAGACAAATGGCCAGATTAAAGCGTTCACCTTAGAAATTACCCATTTTGGGACACACAAAACTGTAGAGAGATATAGGAGCTTGCTAATTCCGAGGGTGTTAACGATGAGTGATCGGCCGACAAGAGAAAGAGAGCGGGATTTCCATAAATTTAGATGTTTTTCTAATTTCTCTACTCTTGGCTGCCAATTATCTAATTCAGTATCGCGGCCGAAAACAACGCCTAGAATTTTAATTTTTGTCACCCATTTGAGGCCAAGTGGTTGGTCGCCGCGCTTACGCCACGCCCCCAACCACATGGCCTCTGTTTTCGTGAGATTAAGGCGTGCCCCAGAGCCACGCTCGTAAATGTTAATCATGTTGAATAGAACTTGCAGAGAGCGATAAGATTTCACTATACAGGTCGTATCGTCAGCATAATTTCCAACTTTTTAGCAGAGACCACGTGCGCCCGGAAGGAGAAAACCTTCGATTTCAGGATTATTTCGGATTTTGCATGCGAGAGTTTCAACGCACAAAACATAGAGTAGGGGAGACAGGGAATCCCCCTGTCTTACCCCACGAGACAAAGGAATCGCATCGGTTAGCCATTCATTAACAATAACACGCATATTGGCCCCATTATATAAAGTGTTAATCCAAAAACAAAAAGACGGGCCAAAACCAAAACGGGGTAAGAGGCTTTGCAGAAAGGTGCGATTAACGCGATCGAAGGCTTTCTCTTGATCTAAACTGAGCAAAATGCCGGTTTCATTCGTGCGGTCGATGTAATCTAAGATGTCCCTGAGTAAATGTAAGTTTGAAGTAATTTTGCGTCCGGGCACAGAACAAGTTTGATCAGGGTCAACGATATATTCCAGAACTTTAGAGAGTCGAAGAGAGAGAACTTTTGAGCATAACTTATAGTCAACGTTTAAGAGAGAAATCGGACGCCAATTTTTCAGATTCTTACGATCTCCTTTCTTAAAAATAACGCGTGTGTTGCTCATCTTCATGGAATCACACATCTCTCCGGTTTGGTAGCATGCATTTAAGACTTGACATAAATGTGGAGCTAAACGATCCCAAAATCTAGCGTAGAATTCAACCGAAAGGCCATCAGGGCCAGGCGATTTATTCCTATTCATATTTTTCATAGCGAGAGTAAGTTCGTCAAGCGTGATCTCGCCTTCACAAGATGACGCCTGATCAAAAGTTAATTTCCGTGATAGAGAGGATAAAAGATCTTCTTGAAGAGCAGCATCTATCGGTTCTTTGGAAAAGAGCTGAGTGTAGAAATCGATATGAGCTTTTTCAATCTCTTCTTGGGAGGAGACTTCGATACCGGTAGAATCATAAACCGAAGAGATGTGGGATCGTTGAGCTTTAATTCTTTGTAAATTAAAAAAGTACCGACTGGGGCGTTCGCCTTCCTCTAACCATTCTGCTCTACTACGAATAATGATTCCTTCGACTTGTTTAGTTCGAAGGGCTTTCAAACGACAGTCGGTGTCAGAAATTAAAGGGATAACGGAATTGTCTCCGTCAACTAAACGTTGACGAAGACGGATCAATTTGTTCGTCAAAATTACCTGGTCTCTTTGCAGTTGTCTTCGCTTTTTACGGGAAAAGGAGATCGTTTCTTCTTTAATAGACTGTTTTAAAAACTCCCACCAATCTTGGAGACACGGAAAACAAGATAAAAAACGTACATGGTCATCGATTAATTTCTCTATGGTAGCGCAAAAATCCTTATCGTTCAAAAGAGAGTTGTTAAAACACCAAACGCCTGGACCGCGTTTTACAGCGGTGGGAATATCAAAGGTAAGAAAAACAAAATCGTGGTCGGATATCGAACAAGGGCGAATGTCACACTTAACGTCGAGTGATAATAAATCTTTCGAAATTAAAAACTTGTCCAGTCTACTCCCAATTGACCGTGTGGAATTAAACCACGTAAATTCTCTTGATCTTGGATGCAACTTTCGCCAAACATCTGAAAGCGCGAAATCACTTTTTAAAGATTCGTAATCTTTGTGTATAGAGATATTCCCACCAAACTTATCGAGAGCGTTGTCGTAACAATTAAAATCTCCTCCGATGATAGTCGCAGAGGAGGGAATGAAAAATTCATGAATCGAAACAAAAAAACTTTTCCGTTCGGTAGGATTGGTAGGAGCGTAGATATTGACTAGATTGATATCAAAGTCGTTGCACCTGATCAAAACACTGACAATACGACCTTGTGAGTCCTTCTTCCAAGATACGATTTTGTTTGAGCATGTCGAAGAAATCAAGGTGACGACACCACCCTGTTTCCCCGAGGCAGGGGACCAAAAACTACGGCCCAGCCATCTACGAGATAGAGATTTTATAGTAGATTCAGAATGAATTAACGTTTCTTGTACAAAACAGACATCACAGTTGGACTTCTCGATCAAATCAAACAAGAAATTGTAGGTAAGGGGGTTTGCTAGCCCTCTTGCATTAATAGTTAAGAGTTTGAAATAACTTGGAAAAAAGACTCACTTAAAAAGGTAAAAAAACTTACTTGGACTTTTTAGAGTGTCTATTTTTTCCTTTTTTCTTTTCCGTGGGGGTAGTTTC
The DNA here is from genome assembly GCF_964205215.1 of Stylophora pistillata. Classification (NCBI taxonomy): domain Eukaryota; kingdom Metazoa; phylum Cnidaria; class Anthozoa; order Scleractinia; family Pocilloporidae; genus Stylophora; species Stylophora pistillata. The sequence continues at coordinate 27,616,915 of NC_142529.1, forward strand.
CTTTCGACTTGGAGATACATCGGATGATTTTCTTTTGAGATCATGGGTGGTTTCCATGTCATTTTCGGTTTCAAGGGTAAATGAAGCTGTGGTAGGAACAGGTATCGATGAGCGTGGCCTTCCGGTGGTGAGCGTAGGTGTAGTGGGTTTACGAATGCAGGCAAGGGACAGATCAGGCAAGCGAGCAGGTGTACAACGGGATGACGGCTTGATGGATTTGGGAGCAATGAAGCCATGAGGATCCAGAATCGGGGAATCAGAAGAGACGGATGACGGTTGAGAAGATTGTTCGGAGAGATTGTGCGAGGGCAGTTCAGGTTGAGAGTGTTGCTGTTCAGGTTGAGAGTGTTGCGAAGGTTTTTCTGGTTTAGAATGTTGCTCGGACTGTTCAGGCTGAGAGGGTGGTTGAGTCTCGTTGAAATGTTCAGGTTGAGAAGGTTGTTCCAGTTGAGAAGATTGATTAGTTTCATTAAAGACGTCAGGCGGGGGGGAGACGGGAGGCAAATTCTCAGCAAGTTCTTCGTTGACGGGCGGATTTGGCAGAGGAAAATTTTCAGAAGATCGTTTTGGTGAAAGAAGAACAGAAGCAAGTGGAGCATTTTCGTCAATAGAACCATGGTCGTCTGATACATCAATGTTTACTTCATCCGTTTCATCGGTTTCGGCACAGTGAGTGAGTGGAAAGACCCAAGAGTAATCACAATTGATCCCCAAGTGGCCTTCCTCTTTACAAATACAGCATAGAACGGGGCGTTGACACTCTGACGCCTCGTGGCCAATGCCTTCGCAATTGAAGCAAATCTTGTTGGGGCAGCCATTTGCAAAGTGTCCAGAACAATTACATTTGCGGCAAGTGGGAACTTGGCCATTATGTCGCAGGAAGATCTGAAATTTTCCAAATCTCAGGAAACTCGGGATAGGTTTAAAAACCCGAACACGGTAGTATCGAAAGCCATTGTAAATAGCGGAAGCATAAGAATGCTTACCTCTCCGGTAGTGTAACACCTCACAGTAAGGTGCTAGGCGTTTAATTATCGCCAAATCTGATAGTTCAAAGGGCGCGTCGTAGATGGTGAGAAATGTTAACGGTTTGTCAACATCTTGTAGGGCGTAGTTTTCTGAACCAAGTTTTAGAGAATTGAAGCTTAAAAACCTTTCTTTGGCGGTCTCAGACTTGAAAGTCACGACGACTTCCCCATTAAGTTTTCGTTGGAGGCATTGTATGTCTGTAAATTCAATGTTCAGCGCCGAAAAAGGGTCGAAAACGGAACGAGCAGTCGCTGATTTAGACGGTGTAAAAAAAGCGGTTCTCGGCCGCTGCGGCATGTTGTTTTCAATAAAAGCAGAAACCCGCTTGTTTGGCACATCATTTCCAATATTTCCAGAGGTACGTGCAGCTCTCGACGCATATGATTCTCCAGTTACGATCGATGAGTCTTCAATGGTTCCATCGGCAACTAAATCTTCTAACAATCCCTCAGTATTCATACCTGAATCCATAAATGGCACACAAAGCAAATGAAAAAAAGGCCCAAAGGCCAGACTAACCTTGAATCGACAAAGTTAAACTTTGGGTAATCGAGGAGCTCAAAATCTCACGTCTGAATTAGTACTGTACAGTACTGTACTGTACATGTACCTGTATTTCATTTACGCCATTGATTAAAGGTAGCGTAGAGGTTAACTTTACGGTTTACGTGAGCGTAAAGTCGCATAAATGCAAACTTACGCTGCATTTAAGTCGCGTTTAAGACGTAAATTTGCGTTTTCGTGCTGTGGCTTTACGGCTCGGAATGCTGGAGAATGACAGAACAAGACCTCTCAAGACTAGCATCCTTCCACACAGCTAGCCTCAGGAAGATTCTGAGAATCTTCTGGCCTCGGAAAATATCAAACGACCAGCTACTGAGAAAAACCAAGCAGGAGGATATTCGTACACTTGTCGCAAGGGAAAGATGGAGGTGGATTGGACATGTGATGCGGAAGCCCAGTCACGAAATAGCCAGAATTGCAATGTACTGGACACCTGAAGGCAAACAAAGCAGAGGGCGCCCGAAAACAACTTGGCGCAGGACTGTAAAGAAGGGACTAAGGGAGCTCAATTACAGCTGGAGCACCATTGAAAAACTGGTTAAAGATAGGCAGGGTTGGAAGGATTTCGTTGCTGCCCCATGTGCCACACAGGCATGATGGGCAGTAAGTAAAGTAAGTAAGTATATTACTTTAGTAAGACCTATTCTTGAATACGATTCCCAGTGTGGCGTCCATACTTAGTAAAACACATACTAACACTTGAAAAAGTCCAAAGGAGGGCATCTTGTCTTGCGCTTGCACCATGAAATGCATGGACAAATGGAGTACGAGAAACGCATCAAATTTTTGAACTGGCCCACTTTAGAGAAGCGGAGACTCTTCATTTCACTTATAGAATGTTAAAAAATTATTTTTGGCCTAAATTACCCGAAGTTCGGGGATTTTTTCGAACTCACTCGAGAAAAAAAGGACACGAGCTAACCAGTTTTTTAAATTGAGTGTGAAAAATAAATGTTCATTTTTTTTTCGCATAGTGAAAGAATGGGATAATTTAATCTGTTTAAAGCGAGGTTAAAGTATGTTTAAATATGTGAATATGTAAATAGCGATAGGCAATAATCAATGTATAAACTTTTTTTTTATGTTTTACTTATTAATTCTTTCTTGGAAATGTTTTAGGGTGAACCACGTGTTTCCTTTTCGTGATGTAATTAACTTACTTTTATTTTCTTTCCCAGGAAAAGTAACGCTTTGCAGACACGTTTGTTGTATCTCGATCGCTCAGTGAAGCGTTGAGGAGAACAACACAATAATAGGCAAACTAAAAAAATTCGCGGTAAAAATGGACAAAACCGGATAATGTGTTGAGAAGTAAGACAACGAATCGAAAGACAGCTTCCAAAATTATGATTCGAAGTGATTGTAAATGTTTTTATAACATAACCAAAGTAAAGCACGCGCTGTGATTGGTCAATTTAGCGTCCCCCATTTGCCTATGGGTGTACGCTGCTGACGTGAGCAAATGCAAAGACTATTTTCCCGTAAGCGCCTGTTTTTTCTGGTCACGTAAGATTTGTTAAATAAAAGGGAACTTTTTAGCTACAATGTATCAATGTCATGTTATACATACCTGGGATTACCAAGAAAGCAGCAAAGAGAACCTATTACCTTGTTCAGCTAAAAAGAGCTCACTTTCCACCAAAAGACCTTTGCCTCTTTTACACGGCATGTGTACGATCCCTAATCAATTATGCAGCACAAGTTTTTCATTACTCTCTCCCTGAATACCTCCACCAAGAACTAGAACGTATTCAGGAAAGATCCATGAGAATCATTTGTCCTGGTATGCAATACGAACAGGCCTTAGCTATTATGAATCTTCCAACTGTGAAAGACCACCATGAAAATATGTGTACAGCAACATTTCGCAACACAATGAACAATCCTCAGCACAAATTAAGCAAACTTTTACCACCCCGCTATGTAGGCTCTCATAAGTTAAGGCACTAGCGTACCTTTGCTTTGCCACTTTTCAAGACAGACTTAAAAACAGTTTTTTTATTGCTTCGGCCAGAATAATCAACAGCCTCAAATAATGTACAAGTTCCCCTTAAGACGAACTACGTATTTATTTAATAATAAGATGAATACATACATAGTAGTTTTTATTTTATATCTGTGAATACGCAATTCAGTTCATGCTGCGAAGTATTTACCAATAAAGTATCTATCTATCTATATAAAACAAATGGTAAACACCACAGCATACACTACTGAGTTATCGATGCACGCGGGAGGTTTGCTAAGCACTCAAGAGGCTAGAGTCCCTCTCGGCTATCGCCTTGAGCGACTCTTACACTTCTTTCGTGCTTAGCGACCTCCCGCGTGCATCCATAACTCAATAGTGTACGCTGTGGTGTTTACCATTTGTTATTTGTACTTGGAAAAAATAGAGGGAAAATTCGTTTTTAGCCAAAGTATGACAAATTTTGGTTTCCCGGCGAATTCTAGATCTTAGTTCGAATCTGGACGCCAGTACAAGTTGCTTTTACCAAGTACTACAGGCTACGCACTTAGTCTCGATCGATCTGAAAGAGAACTCTGTTACAACTGATGATGGTAAATTTTATTTCACATCCTTTGCCAAACCCAGTTGACATATGCAGGTGAAAAATCATCATCTTCACATATTTATAAATATCACGAATATTTTTCTACTAACCAAAAAAAATTGAAGACTAAAACTAGACCAGCTCGTTTGGATATAAGGCGCCAACATTAAGCGCTTTTCACTGATTAGCGAGAAATAAAAAATTTGACTTGTTTTAATCGTCTTAAATTAATTTGACTTGTTTTAATCGTCACAAACAAATACCTCGAAATGTTTAAAGAAGAATAAACATGACAGTAATATGCATGCATATATTTCTTCGATTATGATTAGATATAATTATGATAAAGTTTGAACTAGTGGCACGAAAAACATTTTTAAGAAATATAACTCGTGTTTCCACTGCTTTTCTTTCCGCAGATTACCTACGAACTTCGAGCAAAAATTTCTTTGAGCTGACTCGTCCCATCTTATAACAAAGATAAGTATTCTCCGACAATAAACGCGACTTTACGGTCACCTTTGAAAGTGTTCAATACAAGTATAACTCATGTGAAATCTAACTCCATGGACAGCAAAGTGCTTGTCTGATTGTCTGCTTCCCTGCTTGTCATACTTCACTAATCTTCCAGCAGTAAAGAGATGGATTTAACGTCGAATTAAAGCAAATTAAGACACCTGCTACTTCCCTTATGACTACTAAGTTTGACGGAAACGTCTCAGTGCTCAAGTTAGTGATTACAGCTGCCACTACGAAATATGGGGAATAGCAAACTACCAATGCTAACTGCACCCTCAGTGCACTGTACACTGCCTTTTTGTGTCGCGCCATGTTCAGTGCATTTGGTTGGCTCGGCTGTTGTTGGACATGATCTTGTACCTGAGCCTGATGATAACTGAGACCCCGAAAAATTTTTATATACGAGGCGACTGAAATAACAAAACAAGATGGTATAATTATAGGGACAGACCAAATAAGTATACGGAAATCTAATGTATAGCATAAAGCAGCAACAATAGATACAATCCAAAAGGTAGCTACAATGATGTATGTGCGCTTCAAAGTTACAATTTGTTTGTATCTCAACCCCAACAGCAGAGCGAGAAGTCTGTCCACGCTTATGGCCGTTATCGTCATCAAAGACGCTCCACATAATACATAGGCTGTGGTGTTGGAGGACTCAAATGCGTATCGACAAAGGTTCCAGTGTTCGTGGACCACGGACATCTAAAACGTTGCACGGCAAGGCTGGGAGACAAGACCAACCAACAGATCAGTTGCAGCCAGACAACGATACAAGAGCTTGGATGGTGGATGAAGCGAAGATTCTTTGTGAAGAGCAACAAGGATGAGAGAATTTCCAAGAAATTCTGTGATGGAGAGGAGAATGTGAAGTACTGCGAAAGAAACTGATTCTTGTTGAAGTCCACCCGCTATAGGAGGGGAGCATAGCAGTTCTTCAGATTCTTTCGCCTGTGTGCCACCTTTCGTGAGATTTGCTGTGGACATTGTTCTATCTTCGCTTCCTTTTTCTAGCAGGTTTTCTGTGATTGTAACGAGAAATGAGGCTCGGACGGGACACGCCTACCAACGATCGATGAAACCCTATTTTCTAGAGAATTTCCACAATCAGAATCCTTCACCTGCGTTTAAGCATTTAAAATTCGTCAGAAAACTCTCTGTTGTATCAAAAAATTACCAGAACCTGCGCGGTACGTCAGTTAAGAAAGAACGCTATAATGCAAATGTGGAGACATCTGTCATGAAACCTTCACTGACTGGATGCTAGTCATATCATATCATTTTTGTGGAGTTGCCAGACAACAATACAAGAGTTTCGTCGGCGGGTGAAGAGAAGATTTCTTGCGAAGAGCAAACAAGTTTCCCTAAAAAAAAAAACAATAAAAATGGAAAAAAAAAAAATCAACAAAACCGTGAGTGTACGAACTGAGTAATTTTAAGCCTTAAATCGTGCGACCTAAACGTTCTTTATTTTTGGCTGTTTGAAAGATTACGAACACATCACACACCGGTAAATTTTTTCAGTAACTTGCCTTATTTCAAGTTAATCAAAAAGGAACAAAAAAACAGGAAGTTCTATTTTGAAAATAAGGTGTTTAATATAGGTCATAGGCGGCTGTCTCTCTTATTTCCGCCGGGTCAATTTCGCGTCAAGAATAATTTTTACCTGAGACACTGTCAACTGAAAAACTTTAATTAGGAAAGAACTAAATTAGATTTGGTTTGACTCGAAATAATTTTCTGACTACATTGGGAGCCAGAATTATTTCCTCAGTCCATAGAGACCGTCGCAACGCCCCAAAAATTGAAAAAAAGACATATTTTGCAACATTGTAGATTGTCATTGAACCTTTTTTCTAGGAAAATTTCACTTCTCGAAAGCGAGAGACATTATCTATGCTAGAAATTAATCTATCGCATTTCGGGTCTTAATAAACAGTTGTTCCGTATTTCCTTAAGTTTGTTTGACGTTGTATGTTGCAAAAGATAATATTTGTCTTGACCTGCCAAGCCAAAATCTCGTAAACTTCACTTTGTTAAAAACATTTACACAGAAACTTCCTTAATAACGTTCATTCAAGTATTAAGTAAAGCTCATTCTTTCGCAAGAGTTTCCTACTTTGTATTCCTGCAACTTATATTTAAAAAATCAAGTGAAGCGGGTATGTTTATTAACTAAAATTGTTGTGCGTCACTACTAAGTCTTAGAACATAGCTAGCAGAGTCGCGCAATCAAATTCATTACACGTGAGCGTGCTCAAAATCCCGATAGTGCACGCTGATAGCGTCAGCAAATCCGACTTCGCCAGAAATTTTTTTTTCGTGCAAATGGCCATTGTTAGCGCGGGGAAAAATAATATATTTCGCGACGATAATGGATACAAACAGAAACTCGGCCTACTTGTCCGAAAACGAAGACAATGTTTCGACCTTTTCCCTTGGGCTAGAGTTCTTAAATGAGGCAGAAAGAGAGAAAAACAAAGGAAAAGGAGACTCGGCATCAGCGCCGTCACGATTCGCTTCAATTGCTATTGTTGTCCGTTTTTCGCGTCGGATTTGATGCACCATTCCACCGGCTATGTTCTAAAACAATTGGTTCATGCTTTCAGCTGTGCACTATCGAGTTATGGAGCATGTGGGAAGTTTGGAGAGCACTCAAGAAGCTAGAGTTTCCTTCGGCTATCGCCTCGGGCAACTCTTACGCTTCTTGAGTGCTCTCTAAACTTCCCGCGTGCTCCATAACTCGATAGTGCACGCTAAAGCATGAACCACGGCAATTGTTAATTTGTTCAATCTCGAAATGAATTTGCACAAGGAGATAAGATTATTGACTTTTGCTTTCATTATCATTTTACAAAATAATGGAAAAGCCATCCATATTGAGGAGACGTAACGTCGGTAAAAGCTGTGAGGGAGTGGCGAATGTTGACAGTAGACAAATAAATTGGCTACTGTTTTACCTAAAAATCTTCCTCAGTAGAGTTCCCTTTTCTTAAAGACTCCTTGTATGAACTGCTTACCCTGTCAAAAGAAATGTCTGTTTTTCTTCTGAGATGTACGTAATGGAACCCTGCTTTGGTCATCACCCTTGTCACTAGCGTTTAGTCTTTAAAAATTTCGGCGCGAAAACCTTTTCAATGGGAAACATACCAATTATTTTCAGCGTTCATTGATGTGCCTTGTATTTACATTATCAAATAAACGGAGACAGTTTGTGAGTTAAAAGCAAAGTAAAGGCCGGTAATTTTTCCAATTAAGCTGAAAAAATTCAAGTTTCTTACTTCCTCATTAGTTTTGACCGGCTCGTATCGCAATATGACGGTAACTTCAAGTGCTTTATTTTAGAAAGAAGGAATCAAAATTGTTTTACCGTCAAGAAACAAATTCTTTAACAAGATATTCTTCACCACAACCTTAAGACCAGACTTTATTAACGTTAACAAGAAAGTTAAACAGGAGGGCAAACCCCAACTAAAAGTATGGTTAGCTTTCCTTTACCATGCATGAATGCATAGCTTCGTTTCTTTTACGTACTGTTGTATTTATGGCGAGTGCCGTCGCTTGAAAAACATTCTGAGACGTGGTTCTAGTGTTTCCGTTCGCTTTCTTTAAAAGATATAAGGAACAACTTGCTCAATAAATAACTTTAACCAAATTCACTCTCACCTTCTGTTATATTACTGGTCACCATAATTTTTCAGTTCATCAGTAAGGCAGTGGTACACTAAGAAAAAGCTATTATGATCCTCCAGGTACGCTTCGCTTTGCGAGTTTGTGCAAACTATCTTCTCCCCCTAACGTGCAAACAATAAAAGGAAGATTCCTTGCGAACGGCACTTAGGATGAGAGAGCTGCCAAGAAAAGCTATGAGGGAGAGGCGAATGTAGACTGCAGACAAACAAAATTAATTGATTACTGTTGTAATCCATCAATTACGAAGGGGAACGTGACTGGTCATAAAATATATGCTGCGTTCCACCTCGTGTCAGATTTTGGTCACGTTCTTCTGACAATCCAGTCCAATGAAGAGCCATCTCCAGTTTTTCGGCTTTGATTCAGGCAAGACATATGTTGTCTCACCTCAACTTGCAGCACCATCAGTACTTGAAATGACTTTTTCTTTACAAAATTTCCTTAAAAATCTCCAAACTGGATTAACTCATCTAACAATGTAACTGTCATCTGTTTGTCTAAAAGATGTCAAAATTTTTTTCTCATTGGAGTCAGTTAGTACATCTTTTTTTTCGCTATTACGAACGATTCTTTGGGAAATTTATTATTTGCTTTCTGCTCCAAAAGGCGCGAAAATAGCTACAAAGATGTTCATTTAATTCCTTAATACCGTACACCATGAACTATTAAAATGTTCCGCGATAATTACCGGTAATGGAAGTTTTTATTGCAGAATCTCGCCCCGGAAATTGATTTTAAGATGTTATCGCCTTACGCAACACAGAACCAGTAGTAAAAATGAAGTGCAGCTTAAATTGTAAACCCGTTTAAGGACTTGTCGTATTTTCTATCGGCAAACCTCGAGCAACAATAACCGTATCCAACGAGCGTTCTCAAATAATAATCGTGACTCAGCCTTGAAGCATATTGATATAAGTATAGCTAGGAGAGGATCAAACTCTATGGACAGCAAAGTGCTTGTTCATAGTTAGTAGAGGGGACTGGTTAAGAAACGCAGAAAAAACTTCAGTCGGATAGGTTATTGTTCGATTTTATCGAGGTCACGTGACAATGATCATGCACACATAAATCCAAAATGGCGCCGCGGGCTTGTTTCGACAGTCACGTAGCGTTTAAGTTTGTGGATTTTTCCCGTGATCGAGCAAAATCTTACCTTCAAAATATAGCTAAAAACATTAATCAAGTCAGTAGACATAAGTTCAGGTGAAAATTGTTGAGTATTTGGCTGTGGAACGTGTAGGAGAAGTAAAGGAATTGGAATCTGGAAGCTACCGGCGCCGCGAAACGCAGAATACAAGAAGTGGCGAGAAGACTGGCTGAAAATAAATAAGTTACTCTATGTTAGATACTTTAACCATATAGCCTTTATACTCATTTTTGTCTATAAAATAATCATTAATGAGCAATATTTAATATGTTGCAGGTTGTAGCTACCAAATTAATCTTTTGTGATAAATTACTTATTGACAAATTGTTGCAGGCTCTTAATTCTAACTATATCTGCCTTTCTTGTTCTTTGCTGGCCATTTCCTTTCGTAGTGTTTTTGTCTTCATTTGTTTACATTGAATTTTGTGTTTCTGTATAACATCTTTGGCCAGTGAAAAACACCGCACAGTAACATATAAATGAATAATGCTGTCCAATACATCTTTTGCAATGCTGTTATCTACCACTATGTCTGAGTCCAACAACATGGTATTATATGCTGAGACCAAATGAACATCACAAGCTGATTTGGATTCTATCTTAGCATTGTCAATCTTCAGCTGGAGACTTCCTGAGATCAGAATCCTAAAATTATGTTCTATTCTCTTAAAGATTGTTTGAGCTTTGTCCCCTCTACTAACTATGGCTTGTCTGAAAGACTGCTTTACTACTTGCCTTTCCTCACTAATCCTCCAGCAGTAAAGAAATGGGTTTAATGTCGAGTTAAAGAAGTTGAGAACAACTTCTACTTCCCGAACGACGAATACGTATGATGAATACATTTTACTTTAAGCGATCACAACTGCCATTATAAATATTGGTGCATAGCAAAAAACTAACGCCAACTGTACCTACAGTCACTGTACACCGCCTTTTGGTATCGTGCCATGTTGAAAGCCTTTATTTTGATCGGCTGTTGTTGAAGCTGATCTTGCACTTCAGCTTGATGAGTGTAACGATTACCGCCGCCTGGTTAGCTCAATTGAGAGAGCGCCGGACTGCTGTGCAGGAGGTCGAGAGTTCAATACTGGCCGGACCAACACTCAGGGTCTTAAAATTAATTGAGAAGAATATGCTTCCTTTCTTTAACATCAAGAAATGGTTAGATATTCTAGTCTTCTCGGATAGGGACGAATAAATGGAGGTCCCATCTCCTGCAGGGTTGGGGTAGGAGACGTTAATTTCCCACGCACGAGATTACTGTGTGATGGATGCCCTCCCTGGGGTGGGTTGGGTGGGTAGGTGAAATCGCTACGGACTTAACACGGCTGCCAGAGGCGCCTGTCTGATTTCAACCTTAAAAAAATTGTAACTAAACACGTATGTTGTTTAGAGAAATAGAGACCTTTACCTTTACCTATAACGAATACCGTTCATTGTTGTGATTGCGTGACCGTCAATACCTCCTTGTTTTATGTGACATATCGATTAGCTATCGGCATTACCTTTCATTCGACACACGTGTAAGTTACAAGCGCATGTGGTGGAAATTGATTGAAGGATCGTCGAATATATCATTGTAATAGAACTGAGAAAGAGGTATGTTATATCGTTCGTTCCCTTTATCTAGAGCCCGAAATGTACACCATTTAATCGAAAGCAGATTTGTTACGTTTGATAATACTTGTGCCGTTTGGAATTATATATATGCGCGCTCCGCGTGCTCCAGTTAAAACATTTTGATTAGCGTAGATTTATAGTAATAGCTCTATTCGGCTCGTTGTATTTTAGTTTTTACGAGCTTTCAAGTCCAATAAATCCATTGAGAAAGATAGATGCTTGAAGGTTCCGTCACTTAAAAAGCATTGTCCGATGCGGCGCTGTTAAGAATTTCACAGACCGAAAGAACCGATTGAAGTCAGCGTCCGCCCCGTTATAATGATTTCTGAGAGTGCGAGAAATTTTTGTGTAGGAGACAAGCAAAATGACCAGGAAAAATGGTATAACCATGTAGCAGTCACAAAGGCTATACAAATATCAATACTGGAGGAAAAAGAGACGATTAGAGATAAAACCCAAATGGGAGCTACAATGATATATGTGCTCTTCAAAGTTGCAATTTGTCTGCATCTGAGCCCCAACAACAGGGCGAGAAGTCTGTCCACCCCGATGGCCATCATCGCCATTATAGACGCTCCAGATAATGCAGAGCTTGTTATGTAGGCTGCGTCCCTTGCGTATCGACAAAGACTCCAGTGTTCGTGAACCAAGGATATCCAATAAGTTGCAAACAGACTAACAAGACAAATCAACAGGTCAGTTATGGCCAGAATACGATACAAGAGTTTGGATGGTAGATGAAGGGAAGATTCCATCTGAAGGGTAACAAGGATAGGGCCGTTGCCGAGAAATGCGGCGACTGAGAAGAAAATATGCACCACAAAGACAGCAATAGGCCTTTTGCAACAAACTGTCACGTGACCGATTTTCCCTTGGCAACGCCATACTGGAGGGCAAGCTATTTAGTCTTTCCTTGACAACCAACAAAGGGCGAGTTCACGGAGGGGATACAAAGGTAAGGTTAAAGGTTTTTTAAGGCGTTTGTTTGTTATGATGTCACAAGAAAACAACAGGAAAATATCTCTTTGAAATATTTACATACAACTGAACTAGTCTTGGACTGAAATCAGTCACTAATGGCCGAGTTTTAGACTCGTGAAGTTTTAGCATGGTCAGTCTCTTTTGGAGTGATAGCGATGGCGGCAATGTTACCGAAAAATCGCCGTGATTCATTCGACTTTATTGCTGTCTTACACGGATATTTAAGCCTTTAGAATAAAAATATTGAGCGATAGCTTGGTTTAAATTTCAGGGAGATTAGCCTTGCATCATATGACGACTGCTGGTAGCCAAGCTGTTTCGACCGAACGCGAAGGTGAGTTTCTGTTGGAGGGAGGCTTCTTGCTCACAACAAAAATGCTAGCATATTTAATTGCAGTCTGGTTGTTCAGGGTGAACTCGAATCATTTTTCTTATATTCACAGGTGTGGAGTCCAGAGATTTAACCAAGTTTCCTGATATTTCTTTCGCAGAAGTTGAAAGTTTTGCTCAGAAGGCGTCGGGATGCGAATATACCAGGAAAGCCTACAAGTTTTTTGCTGAACCTGGCTACCTTCATGATAAGAAACGTAAATAAAATCTGGGATATCCTAACTTCTGTGTACAAATATAAGCTTAAATAAAGTCGTCGGGTGTTACTTAATATTAAGGAGGAGGAAATCCTGGTGGAGTAAATGACTACAAAATAAAAAAATATATATATTTAACTGGTGATTAGCACCTAAACTGAACTGTATTTAAGCTTATATAAAGCCATAAGCTTAAGATCAAAATACCAAGAAAATTTCATAACATTGAAAATTTATATATATATACTCGCTGGTTTACTCTAGTTTGAGCACTCTGGCATGGCTTAGACGATACCACAAAGGTTGGGTCGTTTGGGGTGACCGTCTCGGTTCTCCCCCATCCTAGCATTAGCACTGCACTGATGAGGCCCAGAAGGCCGAAACAGTAATATTATGAGAGGAAAAAAGGACGTAACTACATTTCCCGACAAGCCTGTTTCGTGAATCGCTTCACTCTTCAGGGGTTTATATATATATATATATATATATATATATATATATATATATATATATATATATGTCTATATCTAATGACAACTTTATAGGAAAATTGTAATGATGAACTCCCAGCAACATTGACTACTCCAACAATATACAGCTGTAAATCGTGTCGTAAAAGTGTCAAAAAATGCTCTTAGCGGTTTTAGCTGGGGTATCGTTTCTTATTTTGAACCAAAAGAGGGTAACGATTCTTTTAAAAACTAGCAATTCCGTACTACTCTTCCCTTTCTGTCAACAATGCGCAAAAAGAAGTAAATAACTGAAGATGAAGACCCCCAGAAGGCTGGCGTTTCTTATGGGCTTTTTTCAGTGACACCAAAAGCTACTCAGTGTTTATTTTAGCCGGAAAATGTATTTGGCTGTGGTTTTGTTATGGCATCGCTCAATATAAATACTTTACTCGGCCATATTGACGAGCTTAAGATATTTATAGGTAGGTAAAAACTCGCTATATTAGCGATCAATGAGACCAAGCCTGATAGTTCCATCGGTGATTCAGAAATATATCTACCGGGATTTGACGTCTTCAGAAGGGACCGTACCGTCAACGGGAGATGCGGTAGCGGTGTATGTTTTCATTTACGAAACAACGTAAATTACCATGTGGTGGAGGAGTTCGGTGCTGACCAACTTGAATGTCTTGTTATCGAAATCACCAGACCGCATTCCAGACCTTTTTCAATAGGTACATGGTACAGACCGCCAAGTTCCCAACAAGAAATTATTAATCAATTTGAAAACTTTTTAGATATAACTGTTTCAGAACGCAGCGATTTCTACCTACTCGGTGGCCTGAATTGTGACATGTTGCACGAGCGGTCAAACAACCACACGTCGCCGCATTTAATGAACATATTTGATGTTCACGGATTGAGTCAAATGATTTCTGAACCAACTAGGATTACACCGATATGACGAACATTGATTGATCTTTCTATAAGTAATAATCCCAAAAATATTTAAGTCTGTGTCGTTCATCGTTGCATTAGCGATCATTCACTTGTGTTTATGACGATAAAGATACGCTATGAACGTGCTGATTCGCATTGCTCTATTGAAACTCGCAGTTTTAAGAATCTTAATATCGACCAATTTCTACATGACCTTGTACGAAAACCATGGGATTTATTTGGCTTAGGGTCAGATGTGGGACGCATGGAATACCTTAAGGACGCTCCCAATGGATTTCACAAGTGCTGATGCGTAAAATCCACAAACGAAATTATTTTAAAAAAGAAAGCTGCCGGCAAAAATAATATTGCTAGGTGGGAACAGTACAAGCAGGCGCAAAATAGTCCATCAATCGAGATCGGAGATGAAGGGTAGTCAGAAAAAGGCTATTAACACTTGATTGAGAATTTATTTTATTCTATCTCATACTCCTGGGGAACCCATAGTTACTCTCGGCTAGGCGTTGAGCTTGTACAACACTTCCTTTCTGCTCCCCAAACCTTACGCGTACTTCCTATCTTTACAACCGCACGCCGAGGCAGGAACCTATCATAGAACCTAGATTGTCAAAAATGAAGACAATTCAGCTCGGCTAGACACTATCGGCTTCGCTTTTAGTCTGAAGTGTCATCAAAAACTAAATTATTCATATCATTTTCATAGCATGCTACTTTATTTTTTTATTTTTACTCCATTGCTTTTGTTACAGACACCGGGATGACTGACAGACAAAACTGCTTAAATCCCTTCATGATTATTGAATTAGGGTTCTCTCCCGGAAATTGACTTTATAATTGCTCAGAACAAAAGACTGCAGCTTTGGAACTAAACAATAGCATATTGTTCGCAGTCAGGTATTGATTCCAGTAGATAAAATTTAATCTAACTTCAATGAAAGTTTTTTCCTTGGCAAACAAAGACGACATCGGCCATACTATTGTTTGACAATATAGTAAGAAAACTTTTACCTACAAATCTTCCGCATTAGAGTTCCCTCTTCTTAAAGACTCCTTATATGAACTGCTTACCCTGGCAAAAGACATGTCTGTTTTTCTTCTGAGATGTACGTGAAGGAACCCTGCTTTGGTCATCACCATTGTCACTAGTGTTTACTCTTTAGAAATTCCGGCGCGAAGACCTTTTAAATGGGAAACATGCCAGTTATTTTCAGCGTTCATTGATGTGCCTTGTAATTACATTATCAAATAAACGGAGACAATTTGTGAGTTAAAAGCAAAGTAAAGGCCGGTAATTTTTCCAATTAAGCCGAACAAATTCAAGTTTCCCTTGGCAAACAAAGACGACATTGGCCATACTATTGTTTGACAATGTAGTAAGAAAACTCCTTTTTATCACTTTATTGAAATATATTTAATAAAGGAGTATATTTAGATCTGCTTTCATTTTCTAGGGTTGTGAATAATGCGGAAATACTCTCTCTGTATTGTTGTCAATTCTAAACTCTAAAAAGACTTCTTATAACAAATTAAAAGAGATCAAATGAAAGTTAGGGACAGTAAATCGCTTGGAAATGATAAATATAGAATCAAACCAACTTGGAGTTAATTCATGGATGCACCAGCAACAAACGTGAAAAATAAACATGGAGAATAAACATGAGAGTATAATGCATGTATCTATTTCCTTCGATGATGACTTGTTCTATTCATGATGAAGCGTGGTGGCACAAAATACTCCTTTAAAAAGATATGGATGGTGTTTCCGTTTCCTTTCCTTCAATTGTCTTCGTGCAAAAAAAAAAAAAAAAAAAAAAAAAGACCATGTTCAATTTTATTGAGCTTCCTATGTCCTCCCATCCGTTCACATATCTGGCTAGAGTTCTAAAATAATCATCGAGACTTTATAATTATGCTTAGAAGGTATTCATAAGGGCAATGTTTGGGGAGGCACTAACTTGACATAATAATAAGGTTGACATAATAATCCATTGATCGAGTCGTAAAATAAAGAAATGGATAAATATGTCATTTATGAAGCTATGATCACTTTTGGTTACGTCTTTAGTAACTCTTACCCATCTTTCAATCTCTCCAAACTTCCTGCTTGCTTTAACTTAAGAACATTTAGAAACTAAATGAGCGACCTGCTGGATATATAGCAACCCTTTAAATTAAATAACTTTTAAAGATGACTTTATTCTTCATTCGAATTCCTTTTTCATCGTTAACATGTAATTTCAGGACATCAAAAATTTGAGAAAAAAACTCTAAAACAACCGGTTACAGTCAATTTTATTTCATACACATTCTTAAAGTTTGTTAACATACACAAGCAACGAAACCATCTTTATATATTCATAAGCATTACGGAAACTTTTCTGATAACAAAACAAACTCGAGACTAAATGTCAACCAACGCAACTCGTTTGGCGATATGGCGTCAATAACGAGCCGCCTCCTTTAAGTTAGCAAAAAACTTTGAAATTAAAAAGCCCTCCTAATTAAACTACTTTTTGAAGTTTTTTCCAATACTTTTATATTGCTAAAAGAAGGTTAAACATGAAAGAAAAAGGCATGGCTATCTTTTTATAATTATGCCCCATCGTACTCACGATCATTGGTAGCTAGCACGAAAAATACTCTTGAAAAGATATGGTTAGTGTTTCCATTGCCTTTCTTTCAGTTGTTTCCCTAAAAAACGGTATCCAGTGCACACAACAAGCCATTTTCAGTTGTTTCAATTATTACTCAATTAGAAGTGAGAGTCCCACAGGGCTTTGTGTAACAGAAATCAATACTATTTTTTCGATGATTGACATTAATCATTATAAAAACATAAATTAACAGGGTATATATTCACAAAGCAAATAACATAAAGTAACGGATAAAATTTTCACAACAGACTCTGTAGAAACCTCCAAAAACAGTATTATTTGAGTTTCTTATTTCTTCCTATCTAATAACATATTTGACGGGAGTTTTTATATAATAGCTGTGTAATTACTTTTAGCTTTAAAAGTACTAAGTATATATGGGTCGAAGAGGACCTAATTCCATGGACAGCAAAGTTTTCGTCTGATTGTCTGCTTCACTGTTTGTCTTACTTCGCTAATCTACCAGCTGTAAAGAAACGGGTTTAACGTCGAGTTAAAGTAACGTAAGACACCTGCTACTTCCCTTAATACTACTAGGTGTGATGAATATGTTTTACTTTCAGCGATTACAATTGCCACCATAAAGAATGGTGCATAACAAACTGCAAATGCTAACCGCAAGCGCAATGCACTGTACACTGCCTTTTTGTATCGCGCCAAGTTCAGTACATTTGGTTGGCTTGGCTGTTGCTGGACATGATCTTGTACTTGAGCCTGATGATGACTGAGACCCTGAAAAATTTTTATACACGAGGCTACTGAAAGAACAAGGCAAGATGGTAATAACATACGGAAATACCAAATGATTATGCTGTAATCTAACGTGTAGCATAAAGCAAGGACACTAGATACAGTCCAAAAGGTAGCTACGATGATGTATGTGCGCGTCAAGGTTACAATTTGTCTCTATCTCAGCCCCAACAACAGGGTGAGAAACCTGTCCACACCAACGGCCGTCATGGTCATCGAAGATAATTCAACTAATGCAGAGCCTGTGAGGGTGAATAAGTCAAATGCGTATCGACAAAGATTCCATCGCTCGCGAGCCACGGACATCCAAAATATAGCAAAGAGAGGTTGGGTAACAAGACCAAATAACAGATCAGTTGTTGCTAGACAGCGATACAAGAGTTTGGACGGCGGATAAAGGGAATATTCTTTGTGAAGGGCAGCGAGGATGAGAGAATTTCCGAAAAATGCTGTGATGGAGAGGAGAATGTAGGTTGTTAGAAAAGAAATTATAAACTTTTGCTTAAGCCCATCAGCCGGAGAGGGACAAAAACTCAGGTCTTGTAATGTCTTCATTTGTGTTCCACCTCCCGTGAAATTTGTCGTCGACATTATTCTGTATTCATTTCCTTTTTTCTTGGAATGAGGTTATCTGTGATTGCAACGAGATATAATTTATCTAAACAGCTGACAACGGTGACGATCGCTAAAACCTTACTTCCTGTTAAATAATCATATTAAGACTTCCTCATCATCGTTTACTTGTTTGATAAACGTCAGAGAAATTGTCGCTTTAACTTGTCAGGTACACCCCGTATGTAAAAGGAATCTGAGACAAATATATGAAAGCACCTGCTGAACATTATTATTGTTTTCTATGCGCGACAAACAATCCCTCTTAACCTAGCCCACGGGCAGGCACTCATTATCAACGCTTCAGTACGAGTTACTTGGCTCGTGAATAAGTTTGAGGCCATGAACAAAACGACTCGTGGTCGAGAGAGCGACGTGCCGCAACGCTAATCACCGAGGACCTTTTCGCAACCTGACTTAGTTTCATTGATATATCATTTGTGTGAAGTTGAGGCTTGAGCTATTATCAGCCTCAACAAGCTAAAAATAAAGGAGATTAAAGCTAATGATATCCCAACCATGTCAATCAGTCTTGTAATTCGAATGCATATATCGATTACAAAATTGATGTATTGCCACTCATGCAAACTTATTTTAAAATATTTGAATTCAACCGTGTAAATCGTAACACTTTGTGGCTCTTTTACCTCCGTTTCTTATCCAAAAAACTAGAATAATGCAAAAGAAGAGAAAAAAATTACGAGAACAAACAATTTTCTGTCGTTTCTTCCACATTCTCAATTAATTTGTTCCCATGCTTCACCAACAAATTGTAATCTTCCAATCAACCAACCAACAGATCAGTTGTTGCCACATAACGATACAGGAGTTTGGTTGGTGGATGAAGGGAAGATTTTAAGTGAAGGGCAACAAGGATAAGGAATATTGCCAATAAATGCTGTGATGAAAAGGAAAATTTGGACTTCTGAGAAAGAAATCAACTACCTTTGTCGTCTACCATCGAAATAGGAGTGCATAGAACTGAGCTCTAACTATGTTCTTGTTTGTGTTCCACCTCCTGTAAAATTTGCTGTCTCCAATATTCTGCTTTTGCTTCTCTTTGCCGCAGGTCTGGTGATATATTATATGCGAGTTTTATGAGTATAGTTTTGTCAAATAGAAACGATAACCGAAGTCTTCATTTTTTCAACCATAATTACAGAGAGACTTGCTTATTCAAAAGGCATCTATTGTGTTATAAAAGTCATTTTATTCCTTGAAATAGTCATTACATTAGGTATGCAATAACATTAAGAAATACCTTGAGTATTACTCTTCTTATAGAGCGACAAACAAACCCTCTTTACCTGGATCAACTTTAGATGAAAGGGAGCGCATTAAGTGCCCTATTATTTGTGAGAGGTTCACACTGTAATCATTATCGGCCTCGGAAAACTGAAAATGGAAAAAGGTTCTCAACTCAACATTAAATTCATTATGTCATTCACCAACGTGGAATCGAAATTTATATAATTCTTGATAATTAAGTGTTATTGTTTGTCTCACGATATAGTCACTTATGATGTGGATCGCGACGTTTTGACTGCATACTACTTCTTGACTGCATACTACTTCTTGACTGCATGCTACTTAGTCTTCATCAGGCGATGAGGTCGACTGGTTTCGGATTTTTTTATAAAGTATAATGCTTCCCTGTGATTGGTTGGTATTCCATAGCTGTGATTGGCGCGTTTCGATCCTCGCTGCTCTCTCGGCAGTCCGCTGTCGTACGGCTCTCCTGTTGTTGTGTTTTTTGATTGTGGTCATCCACGCTTTAGGAATTTTTATTCCACTGTCGCTGTTGAGTTTGTCAGGATGAAGTCTTATGTGAATAGCCTCCTTGACCGTGTTAGTGTACCAGTGAGAATCACGATCAATAAACTTAACCCCATTCCAAAGCTGTTGATGTGCGGTGTTGCGGGCTGCTCTGAAACGCGCTCTGAAGAGCTGTCAACAACGTCGTTCAACGGGTTAAGTTACCAGTGCCTAACATCACTAAGGAACCGTGAGACGCCCTTAAAGACTTAAAAGAGGACGATTCCATCATGGTTCTCCCAGCCGACAAAGGGCGCGCTAGCGTAGTCATGAATACCAACGCTTACCACGCGAAAGATGTCCAACCTCAATGAGAGCGCACCCTACCCGTTCCTAAACAAAGACCCGACAGACCGCTTGGCCAGCAAGTTTTCCGAGAAGCTGCTAGCCTTGAACATCTAACAGAGGCCGTTTACAACAAGATCAGACCTCGACACAAACAGCCGCTTAGAATCTGAGGTTTACCGAAGATCCACAAGGCCCACGTACCGTTAAGAACTACTGTGTCATGTGTTAACACCTTCTAATTTGACCTGTCCGCCCACATTTCTAACACCCTGTCTCCTTCAACAGGTGACTCGAATTCCACAGTGACTAATTCAGCTAACTTCGCATCCACCATCAGCAGGGAGACCATCCTAGACTGGCCGTAACCATGTAATTTTAGGAAATAGATCGATCCGAAACTGAAGAAAACTCTAAAAAAAGCCGTTTATAGTCAATTTTATTCCTTAGGGTTGTTAATACACACAAGCAACGGTATCATATTTACATATTCATAAGCATTACGGACATTTTTCTGATAAAAAAAACAAATTACAGACTGAAAGTCGACCAATGCAACTCGTTTGGCAATATGGCGTCAATAACAAGCCTCTTTCTTTAAGTTAGGAAAAAAACTTTGAATTTAAAAAACTCTCTCAAACTTTCCTTTAAAGTTTTATTAAATACTTTTCTAGTGCTGAAAGAAAATTAAATATGAAAGTAAAACGCATGCATTTCATTCTTCAGTTATCCCTTCCCGTTTTCATAATTATTGGTGGCTAGCACGGAAAATACTCTTGAAAAGATATAGGTTTAGTGCTTCCATTGCCCTTCTTTCAGTTGTTTCCGTCAAAGAAAGTTATTTAGTGAACTCGACAAGCCATTCTGTTTTTATGATTACTCGATTAAAAATTAAAGAGCCTTACAAGGCTTTGCGCTACAGAAATCAACAGTATTGTTCGGGGATTGACATAAATCAGCATAAAAAACATAAATTAAGGAAAATATTCACAACGAATTAAAAAAAACAATTCAACGGGCAAAATATTCATAACAGACTATGTAAAAACCTCCGAAAAAAATAATACCATTTAAACTTCTTAGTACTTCCTATCTATACACATTTTTGACGAACGTTCTTATGTAATAATCGTGACTTTATGACTTTCAGCTTTGAGAGTACTCATACGAATATAACACGAGGAGGATCTAACTCCACGGACAACAAAGTGCTTGTCTGATTGTCTGCTTCACCGCTTGTCTTACTTCATTGATCTTCAAGCAGTAAAGAAGCGGGTTTAAAGTCGAGTTAAAGAAAATTAAGACACTTGCCACTCCCCTTATGACTGCTAAGTATAATGAATACGTTTTACTGCAAGCGATTACTATTGCCACTATAATGGATGGTGCATAATAAACTACTAATGCTACTTGCACCCACAGTGCACTGTACACTGCCTTTTTGTATCGTGCCATGTTCAGTGCATTTGGTTGGCTCGATTGGTGTTGGACATGATCTTGTACTTGAGCCTGATTATGAATGAGACCTCGAAAAATTTTTATATACGAGGCCAATGAAATAACAAGGCTAGATGGTATAATAATAGTGCCATACCAAATGACTGCACGGTAAGCTAATGTGAAGCATAAAGAAAATACACCAGATACAATCCAAAAGGTAGCTAGGATGATGTATGTGCGCTTCAAAGTTACAATTTCTCTGTATCTTAGTCCCAACAGCAGGTGATAAGCCTGTCCACGCTTATGGCCGTCATCGTCATCAAAGACACTCCACATAATGCATAGGCTGTGATGTAGGCTGAGTCGAATGCGTATCGACAAAGACTCCAGTGTTCCTCAACCACAGCCACCCAATAGGCACCTTGGAGAGGTTGGGCCAATAGACCAACCAACAGATCAGTTGTTGCCAGACAACAATACAAGAGTTTGGACGGCGGATGAAGGGAAGATTCTTTGTAAAGAGCAACAAGGATAAGAAAATTGCCAAGAAATGCTGTGATGGAGAGGAGAATGTTAACTGCTGCAAGAGAAACTGATTCTTGTCGAAGTTCACCCGCCATAGAAGGGGAGCATACCATTTCTCGAAATGTTTTGGTCAGTGTTCCACCTCTTGTGAAATTCGTAGGGGACATTGTTCTGTGTTCGATTCGTTTTTCTGGCAAGTTATCTATGATTGCAACGAGAAATGAGGTCCAAAGAGCACATACCTACCAACGATCACTGAAGCCCTACTTCCTAAACAATGTCCACAATTAAAAATCCTCACCTGCGTTTAAGCATTTAAAATGCGTCAGAAAATTCTCTGTTGTGTTAAAAAATGCCCGGAACATGCGAGGTACCTCATTTGAGAAAAAATACTAAAATATGGAGACATCTGTTATTAACCTCCACTGACAGGATGCTAATCAAATGTTCGTATTATTTTTTCGGAATTGAAAGTTTAATCATTATCAGCCTCAGCAATTTTGACAGATAATTTAAACTAGCGATTTTTCGCGGTATTAGAATAAATTGAGTTTCACAAACGGATCAAACTGTTTTAATTCAAATTTTGGTCGCAAAAAAACGAAAAATTTTCATATACGAGGCGACTGAAATAACAATGCAAGATGGTGTAATTATACTATCAAGGTGAGAAGTCTGTCCACGCTTATGGCTCTCATCGCTATCAAAGGCACTCCACATAATGCATAGGCTGTGATGGTGGCTGCGTCACTTGCGAATCGACAAAGACTCAGAAAATTGTCTGTTGTGGCAAAAAGCTTATTTTTGTCGCTTTAACTTGTCAGGTACACCCCGTATGAAATTGGAATAAGAGGAAAATGTATTAAAACACATGGAACATTATCATTGTTTTCTCTGTGCGACAAACAATTCCTCCTCGGGAAGTCACTCATTATCAACGGTTCAGTACGAGTTACTTTGCTCGTGAATAAGTTTAACCCTTGAGTAACGCGACTCGTGGGCAAAGGAGTGACGTGCCGCTATGCTAATAACGAGGACTAGCTTGCAAGCTGACCTACTTTATTGACAGGGTGTCAATCAAATGTCCATATCATTTGTGTAAAGTTGAGGCTTGAATCGTTATCAGCATCAGCAAGCTAGAAATAAAGAAACTAAAACAACCGGTTATGGTCAATTTCATTTCACACGCATTATTAAAGTTTTTTAACATACACAAGCAACGGAACCACTTTACATATTCATAAGCATTACGGAAATTTTTCTGGGACAATAAAACAAATTAGAGACTAAACATCGACAAATGCAACTCGTTTGGCAATATGGCGTCGATAACAAGCCTCTTTCTTTGAGTTAAAAAAAAAAACGTTGAATTTAAAAAAACTCTTTTAAACTTCTCTTTGAAGTTTTATCCAACAATTTTCTATTGCTGAAAAATAAGATTAAACACGAAAGTAAAATGCACCCATATCTTTTTTCGATTATACCTTGCCGTATTCATGAACATTGGTAGCTAGCTAGCACGAAAAACTACTCTTGAAGAGATATTGTTGGTGTTTCAATGCATTTCTTTCAGCTGTTTCTGTAAAAGAAAAGCTATTTAGTGCACACAACAAGCCATTTTGTTTTAATGAATACTCGATTAAAAGTGGGAGCCCCACAGGGCCTTGCGTTACAGAAATCAATAGTATTGTTCAATGATTGACATTAATCAACATAAAAAACATAAATTAGCGTGAAAAATATTCACAACACAAAAGAACATAGATCAACGGATACACTATTCCCAACAGACTGCGTACCGACCTCGAACAAAAATATTATTTGAGCTTTTGATTTCTTCCTATCTAATAACATATTTGACGGGAGTTTTCATACAATAATTGTGTAATCACTTTCTGCTTTAAAAGTACTATATATAACTCGAGGAGGACCTAACTCCATGGACAGCAAAGTGCTTGTCTGATTGTTTGCTTCACTGCTCGTCTTACTTCAGTTATCTTCCAGCAGTAAAGGAGGGGGGCTTTGAGATTTTCGGTTTTGCGGTTTTTGGGCCTAAAAGGTTCGGTTTTGATATTCAGAGTGGTTTGCGGATTTTACGTCTTTTTGCATTCGGTTTTCGGTTTTCACGAAAACTCTGATGCGGTTTTCGGTTTTTGCTTTTTGACCCCTTTAAAGGTGAAAATGTAGCGGTTTTGTTAGGTTTGCATGCGGTTTTCGGTTTTGCTGCCTTTTTTCGTCGGTTTTTCGGTTTTGGAGGTTTTTTTCTCCGGTTTTGCGGTTTCTCAGAGGCCCCGGTGCCCCCCTCGTAAAGGAAAGGGTTTAACGTCGAGTTAAAGTAAAGTAAGACACCTGCTACTCCCCTAAGGACTACAAAGTGTGATGAATACGTTTTACTACAAGCAACTACAATTGTCTCTATGAAGTATGGTGCCTAACAAAGTACTAATGCTAACTGTACCCACAGTGCACTGTACACTGCCTTTTTGTATCGCGCCGTGTTAAATGCACTTGGTTGGCTCGGCTTTTGTTGGAAATGATCTTGTACTTAGGCCTGATGACGACTGAGACCCCGAAAAATTTTTATATAGGAAGTGACTGAAATAATAAGGCAAGATGGTATTAATATAGAAAAATACAGAATGGGTATACGGTAATCCAACGTGTAGCATAAAGCAGCGACACTAGATAAAATCCAAACGCCAGCTGCAATGATGTATGTGCGTTCCAAAGTTACAATTTGTCTGTATCTCTGCCCCAACAGCGGGGCGAGAAGTCTATCCACGCTTATGGCCGTCATCGTCGTCAAAGACACTCCACATAATGTACAGCCTGTGAGGAAGGAGGCTTCAAATGCATATCGACAAAGATTCCATTGTTCGTGAGTCACAGAAAGCCAAAACCTAGCAACGACAACAAGGCTGGGTAACAAGACCAACCAACAGATCAGTTGTTGCTGAATAACGATACAAGCGTTTGGACGACGGATGAAGGGAAGATTCTTTGTGAAGGGCAACAAGAATAAGAGAATTTCCAATAAATGCTGTGATGGAGAGGAGAATGTTGACTGTCAAGAAAGAATTTAAAAAAATTCTTGTTGAGGCCCACCAACCAGAGAGGGGGAACAATACAGTTCTTGAAATGTCTTGGTCTGTGTTCCACCCCAGTAAAATTTGCCGTCGACATTATTCTGTATTCCTCTCTTTTTTTCCTTTTTTGAGAAATATTCGATCTAAACAGCTACACAACGACGACGATCACTAAAAAAAGAGCTCCCTACGTACTGAGTCATATAACTTCCCCATCATTGCTTATTCGTTTGAAAAATGTCAGAGAAATTGTCGCTTTAACTTATCAGGTACACCCCGTATAAAATTGGAAAAGGAAGCAAATACATAAAAACACCTGTAACATAATTACTGTTTTCTCTGTACGACCTAAAATCCCTCTTAAATTAGCCTACGGGCCCATTATCGACGTTTCAGTAAGAGTTACTTCGCTCGTGAATGATAAGTTTGAGGCCTTGAGCAACACGACTCGTGGACAAAAGAGCGACGCAAAACTAATAACAAGGACCTGCTCGCAAGCTGACCTAGTTTCATTGATGGGGTGTCAATCAAATGTCCATATCATTTGTGTAAAGTTGAGGCTTGAATCATTATTAGCCTAAGCAGGCTAAAAATAAAGAAGATTCAAGTTAAGGATTTCCAACCCATATCAATCAGTCAAGGAAATTCAAATTCCTATAACGAATTGAAATTGATGTATAGCCACACATGCAAAGTTACTTTAACATATTCGAATTCAACAGTGTAATTAGTAACATTTTGTGGCTCTTTTACCTCCGTTTCGTCTCCGACAAAACTAGAACAAAACAAAAGAAGAGCGAGAAAATGACGCGAACATACAATTTTCTGCCGCTTTCGTTTGCATTCTCTATTTGTTTTCCTCCTTTCGCCAACAAATTAATATTCTTAGTGATTTTCCTGGATATTAATAAGCCAAAGTTCGCCTATTATATCGTAGTTATACAATTTCTTCGCTTCCAACGTCTTGTTCGCGAAAAGACAAGTAAATTATTTTGGTATGAAACAAGCTTTGACGTATAAGGCAGCTCACTGAATTCTTCATGTCGTAATTCTCTCAAGCGATTATATTAGCAATTGTCCTCTGATAATGAAGTTTTTATCATAATGCTAAATTAACATGATAATCCATTGATCGAGAAGTAAAATGAACGAATTGGGATAAATTTTATCGAAAAAACAAAGTTTGTGTTGTTAACTTGCTTACTGCCAATTTTGGTGACCGAGAGATCAAGGCTTTTAGAGAAAATGGTGAAAGAAACAAAGGTATCAAAAACTATGTTCAGCCACCTTAAGCTAGGAATGAATTAGTATCAAGAGTCAAACACATGGACAAATGTGATAGTATTGTTATTCTACAACTTATTAAAAGCTCAGTCTTCTTATGTAGAAATTCATTCAGAGCTGAGTAAGGAGGATTAATAAATATCATCAGTGTGGGGAAAAAGAAGAAAAGTCCGGTGAAAAGAACTCTAAGAACCAGTAACTTCAGTTTTATTCCATATGCTAATTTACACATTGCTAGCATTAGTCAAGCAATATTATACATCTCTAAAATTCATAAGCATTATGCACTATGTACAGACTTTTTCATAAGTTTCTAATTTCTTCCTATATATCCAACATACAACATATCTGACGAGCATTCTCTCTGGCTGGTACTAATCGCGACGTTTTTACTAAGCTATGAAAACTGTCCATTGGAGTGTACCTTAAGAAACCGGGGACCAAACTCTAAAACCATGGACAGCAAAGTGCTTGTCTGATTGTCTGTTTCACTGCTTGTCTTACTTCACTTATCTTCCAGCAGTAAAGAAACGGGTTTAACGTCGAGTTAAAGCGAAGCAAGACACCTGCTACTCCCCTTATGACTACTGAGCCTAATGAATACGTTTTACCGTCACCGATTACTACTGCCACTATGATTAAGTATGGTGCGTAGCAAACCACTAGTGCTAACTGCACCCACAGAGCATTGTACACTGCCTTTTTGTATTGCGCCATGTTCAGTGCATTTGGTTGGCTCGGCTGTTGTGGGCCATGATCTTGTTCTTGAGCCCGATGATGACTGAGACCCCGAAAGATGTTTACATACGAGAGGAATGAAATAACAAGGCAAGATGGTATAATTATACAGGTATACCAAATGGTTATACGGTAATCTAATATGTAGCATAAAGCAACGACACTAGATAGAATCCAAAAGGTAGCTAAGATGATGTATGTGCGCTTCAAAGTTACAATTTGTCTGTATCTCAGCCCCAACAATAAGGCGAATAGTCTATCCACGCTTATGGCCGTTATCGTCATCAACGACACTCCACATAATGCTACGGATGTGAGGGAGGCGGCGTCATGTGCGTATCGACAAAGATTCCATTGTTCGTGGACCACGGAAATCCAAGTCGCAGCAACGAGAGGCTGGGTAACAAGACCAACCAACAGATCAGTTGTTGCCAGACAACGATACAAGAGTTTGGAGGGCGCATGAAGGGAAGATTCTCGGTGAAGGGCAACAAGGATAAGAAAATTGCCAAGAAATGCTGTGATGGAGAGGAGAATGTGAACTGCTGCGAAAGAAACTGATTCTTGCTTAGGCCCACTCAACAATAAAAGGGAGCATCGCAGTTCTCCAAATGTTTTGGTCAGTGTTCCACCTCTTATGAAATTTGTTGGGGACATTGTTCTCTGTTCGTTTCGTTTTTTCCGGCAAGTTATCTATGATTGCAACGAGAAATGAGGTCCAAACAGCATACGCCTACCAACGTTCACTGAAACCCCCACTTCCTAAACAATGTCCACAATTAAAAATCCTCACCAGCGTTTAAGCATTTAAAATGCGTCAGAAAATTCTCTGTTGTGTTAAAAAATGGCCGGAACATGCGAGGTACCTCAGTTGAGAAAAAATACTAAAATATGGAGACATCTGTTATTAACCTCCACTGACAGGATGCTAATCAAATGTTCATATTATTTTTTCGGAATTGAAAATTAATCATTATCAGCCTCAGCAATTTTGACAGATAATTTAAACTGGCGATTTTTCTCGGTCTTAGAATAAACTGAGTTTGACAAACGGATCAAAATGTTTTAATTCAAATTGTGGTCGCAGCTGCGAATTTATTCAAAATATTCGAATTTACCCGTGTAGTTAATTGCGCTTTGCAGCTTTTCAGTCATCTTTACGTATCCGACCAGTACCTTAGACGAAATTGCCACAAAAGCAAAGTATTACGACAGCAAACCATTTTCTACAACTATTTTGTCATTCTTTGTTTATTCTCCTCCTTTTGCCAGCGAATTCATAGTGAGTATCCCTGATAATGACAAGCCTAAGGTAGCCAACTAGACCCTAGATCAAATTTGTTTTCTCAGATCCAATGTCTTGAACACAATATGTAAGACCAAGAAAATACTTTCGTATCAGGTGAACCTCCATGCAAAAGGAAATTTACTGAACTTTTCTTCCTGTGATTGCCTTCAGCGATCAATGATTCTCGCTGGGTAATGCTGACAGTTATTTCCCAATATGGAGGTAAACATGACAATTAATTGATAGAGATGGAAAATAAAGGGATGCGTTTTCCAATCGTATCACTGACTCGATGAACAATTTATTTCCTACTAGTCTATCATATTTTTTGTCTTTCGAGCTCGACTGTAAAATTGACATCGGTTGGCATTTAAAATTTCTCAGGAAACTGTCTACCGTGTTAAAAAAGTTACTTTTTTCATGAATAAAGGCTGATAGTTTCGAAAGAAACTGTATGGGGCTGCGTCGGTGGGAGTAACGAAATAATTTGGATATATCAACAAAGTTGAAATGGTAAATTGGCCACCGTAATGATTACAAAAGCTGACTTTTCGAGCGTTAGCCCTTCGTCGGAGCGAATAGAGGATTTGTGGGTTGTGTGTGCTTTTAAAGGCAGAAAATGGAGCTACGTTATTGGTGGGTGCATGGCAACGAGAAAAATATGAATAAATTAGTGGAATGAAAAGCGTTCATTGATCCCTGTGGGATTTAGACTGCCGGTTTGAAAGATGAGCTTTTGTTCAAGATTTTTACGGCTTTCCGTGCCACCTAAGTGCAAGGAAAGACCGCAGATTGCCATATGTTGCTTAGAATGATTAGGTAAATTAAAATATCTAGCGACTGGTTTCGATGCGTCCTTGTCATTCCTTTCCACGTCTCGAAGGTGTTCTCGGAATCGGTCACCTAGTCTTCTGCCTGTTTCGCCGATGTATATCTTTTTGCAATAAGTGCAAGTTATGCAATAGATTACATTAGCGGAGGTGCACGGGAAGTGATCGGTGATCTTAATGGATCGTTTAGGTCCCGATATTTTATCAGTGTTGTGAATGAAAGGACACGTTTTGCATCGTGCACGAGCGCATTTAAAAGTGCCTGGTTGCTCATTAGTCTGAAAAGAACTTCTGACCAAAAAATTGCCTAAGTTTTTGTCGCGTTTGAATGAAATGAGCGGAGGCTGCGAAAAGATAGTGCTTGTCTCTGGATCGTTTTGAAGTAATTTAAAGTTTTTAAGAATGATGGATTTAACTGAGTGGTTGTGAGGGTGAAACGTGAGAGTGAATGGAATGCGGTCGGAATCTTCCTTATGGGACGTTTGTAGTGCTGAATGTCGATCAATAAGTTGAGCGCGGTGGTAACCCACTTGAACGACGGAAACAGGGTAACCACGTTTATCGAAGAACTTACTTTTTTCATACCCTAAATGGTATGAATTAGCAATAAAAGGCAAGCCAGATATAGAGACATCTATCGTATCGTTTTTAGAAGAGCCACAAACCATCTCTCTTACTTTGATAGGGTGCTTTTGAAATGTCCATATCATCTGCATGAACTTTAAACTTGACTGATCATTATCAACCTCGGTAGACTAGAAATAAAGAAAAATAAAAGCTGACGATTTCAATTGGTCTAAGAAAAAAACTGGAAACTCGAAAGCATCAAACTATTGAAATTGAAATTGCAATCTGAGATGCCAGCTTATATTTAAAGTACTTCATTTCAATTTCTAGTGAACACAGTTTTGCACATTTTCAATGCAATGGAAAATATTGCAGTACATGTACATCAAGGGAATAAAGTGCTGAACGAAAAACTGCACTTACAAAATTTTTTTTTGTTTTGAAATCTAGGTACGATATCAATAAAGCAAATCGAGCAAAGGCCAAATTTCGCGAGCACTTTTAAATTGAGAATACGAGCATGTGAGTAGACGCAAAAATTTTGCGAGCACGAGCAAGCGAGCGCCCGTGTAATTCTTTCAAGCAATTCGATTGATTATACTTCGAGACGTGATAGAGCTGTACGCCATTCTGATTGGCTGTATAGGCTTTTATCACATGTGAAAATAAAGTGTATAGATTTCCACAAATGAGCTTTATGGAATAAAATTCTCGTGTTATGTGCAATAAAGTATGGTACATAACAAAGTACCAATGCTAACTATACCCACAGTGCACTGAACACTACCCTTTTGTATCGCGCCATGTTTAGTGTATTTGATTGGCTCGGCTGTTGTTGGTGATGACTGAGACCCCTAGAAATTTTTATATACGAGGCGACTGAAATAACAAGGCAAGATGATATAACTATATGGCCATACCAACTGGCTTTATGGTAATCTAATGTGTAGCATGAAAGAATGACACTAGATATAATCCAAAAGGTAGCTACGATGATGTATATGCGCTTCAAAGTTACGATTTGTCGCTATCTCAGCCCCAACAACAGGGCGAGAAGTCTGTCCACGCTTATGGCTGTCATCGCCATCAAAGACACACCACATAACGCATAGGCTGTGATGGTGGCTGCGTCACTCTGCGAATCGACAAAGACTCAGAAAATTGTCTGTTATGGCAAAAAGCTTATTTTTGTCGCTTTAACTTGTCAGGTACACCCCGTATGAAATTGGAATAAGAGGAAATTATATTAAAACACCTGGAACATTATCATTGTTTTCTCTGTGCGACAAACAATTCCTCTTTACTTCGCCCACAGAAAGTCATTCATTATCAACAGTTCAGTACGAGTTACTTTGCTCGTGAATAAGTTTAACCCTTGAGCAACACGACTCGCGGGCAAAGGAGTGACGTGCCGCTATGCTAATAACGAGGACTAGCTCGTAAGCTGACCTTATTTATTGACAGGGTGTCAATCAAATGTCCATATCATTTGTGTAAAGTTGAGGCTTGAATCGTTATCAGCATCAGCAAGCTAGAAATAAAGAAACCGAAACAACCAGTTATGGTCAATTTCATTTCACACGAATTATTAAAGTTTGTTAACATACACAAGCAACGGAACCATCTTTACATATTTATAAGCATTACGGAAATTTTTCTGGGACGACAAAACAAATTCGAGACTAAACATCGACAAATGCAACTCGTTTGGCAATATGGCGTCGATAACAAGCCTCTTTCTTTGAGTTAAGAAAAGACGTTGAATTCAAAAAACTCTTTTAAACTTCTCTTTTAAGTTTTATCCAACAATTTTCTATTGCTAAAAAATTAGATTAAACACGAAAGTAAAATGCACCCATATCTTTTTCCGATTATACCTTGCCGTATTCATGAACATTGGTAGCTAGCTAGCACGAAAACTACTCTTGAAGAGATATGGTTGGTGTTTCAATGCATTTCTTTCAGCTGTTTCTGTAAAAAAAAGCTATTTAGTGCACACAACAAGCCATTTTGTTTTAGTGAATACTCGATTAAAAGTGGGAGCCCCACAGGGCCTTGCGTTACAGAAATCAATAGTATTGTTCAATGTGAAGGTGTAGTCTGATCGTCCGGGTGAGTGTAGTCCTGAGAAGGACTGTTGTCGGTGGCAGTGACTGACGTTTCGACAACCTGTGCGGAAGTCATCATCAGAGTCAAGTGAGTGATTGTTGTCAGTAGAATGTTCTTATTCCAGTTCGTGTGAAATGATCGGTTGGTTTTGCCGTGATGTTATTGGCTGTAAGACTCAAGTGACGTAAGTCGTTCGTGATTGGTCTGTTTCGGTCTGTCGGTAAAGCTAGGTTGTTCTTTTTCGGTCGTTTGTGATGTTTATGTCGTGAATGAGTCGTTTGTATGGGGCGGGTAGTTGTTGACATCTGTTTAGGGGAGTCTGTTCTAAGTTAGTAAACCAGCTTTCCAGAGTCAGTCGTTGAAAATAGTCAGTGCTGTAGGTTAGGCATTGCGCAGAGTCCCAGTCAATGTTGTGGTTGGTAAGTCGATGGTGTTCAGCAATGTGATTGCTGACATCACCTTTCCTCGTCGCCCGTCTGTGTTCAGTCAGTCTTGTTGTGAGGTTTCTGCCAGTCTCACCGATGTAGGAGGCTTGGCAGTCGGAACAATTGATCTTATAAATCGTTCCCTGTCTGTTCTTCGGTTCGTCTTTGTCTTTAACGTTGGTTAGTAACTGACGTAGTGTGGTGATGGGTCTGTGGGCGACGCGGATATTGAAGGGTAGTAAGATGCGCGAGATGTTTTCAGACATACCTTTTATGTACGGTATGGTTGCTGTAGTCGTAGGGGTTGCGGTGTCGTTTGTTTCGGTAGTGGTAGTGGGTCGGTGAGTGTTTTGTCGGATGAAGTCGTTGTTGTAGTTGTTGTTCGTAAAAACACGGTGAAGGTATTTGTTCTCGTCGGATAAGCTGTCTGTCGAGTCACATACCAGTTGTGCGCGTCGTGTTAGAGTTCTGATAGTTGTGGCTTTGTGTGATGTTGGGTTGTAGGATGACTCGTCTAGTAATCTGTCGGTGTG
Organism: Stylophora pistillata; assembly: GCF_964205215.1. Lineage (NCBI taxonomy): Eukaryota > Metazoa > Cnidaria > Anthozoa > Scleractinia > Pocilloporidae > Stylophora > Stylophora pistillata. The sequence continues at coordinate 27,649,963 of NC_142529.1, forward strand.
TGTCGGTTTCCTGTAAACTGTCGTTCGTAATGAGTTGTCGTTGTGGCTTACCAGGCAGTCTAGAAAAGGAAGTTTGCCATTTTCTTCGACTTCTCTGGTAAACTGTATGTCAGTGTTTTGTTCGTTAAGGTGGTTGTGGAATGCGTCAATTTCGTCGTGTCGAACGGCGGTGAATGTGTCGTCAACGTAACGTAACCAAAGCGGTATCGTTTGTCGGCAAGTCGAAAGGGCGTGTTCCTCGATGTTCTGCATCACAATTTCTGCTATAACAACAGAAACTGGAGACCCCATGACAGTGCCGTGTAACTGTTTGTAGTGTTTACCGTTGTACTGAAAGTAAGTAGACGTTAGGCAAATGTTTAGCAAGTCCATGATGTCGTCTGTCGGTAGCGGTAGTGGTTCGGTAGATTTTCGGATTGCAGTTTCAGTGCATTGTAATGCTAATTGATCAAATGACACTAGTTTGTAGTCGTCAGGTATCTGAACAGTCTTGGTAGCGTTAATGAAGTCTTCAGTGGATTGTAGTTTATGTCTGGATTTGTCGGTTAGCGGTTGTAGTATTGTCGTCAGGTACTTGGATAGTTGGTATGTGGGAGAGCCACAGAAAGAAACAATAGGTCGCATCGGGAAACCAGGTTTGTGTAGTTTCGGCAAACCGTAGAGTTTCGGTGACTGTGGTACCGAGCACCTCAGTCGATAGTACCGTTGGTTGTCAAAGGCGTTCGTTTTCTTGAGTGTCAGTAGTTTACTGTTGAGTTTACGTTGAAGGGCAGGAGTTGGGTCACGTTTGAGTTCTTCGTAGGTTCGTTTGTCGTTAACTAGTGCGTCCATTTTGTCGTGATAGTCAGTTTTGTCCATAACAACAGTAACTCGTCCTTTGTCGGCTGGTAGGATAACTATGTTCTCGTCGTTTCTCAGTCGTTTCAGTGCGCGTTGTTCGTCTTTAGTCAAGTTGCTGTCATGTAGTGACGTTGATTGTATAGTGGAGGCAATTCTGCTTCTGATGTTATCCTTGGTCGGCTCAGATAGTTCTCGTTGCCGAGACAGGGCCGCCTCAACACTAGATACAATAGCCTCAGTCGGTATGCGTTTAGGTGTTACTGAGTGTTTTAGTCCGTATGATAGTACCCGAGTTTCAGTCTTGTCTAAGGAACGAGAAGAAATGTTACTTACCCAGTTGTCGTCCGGTTTGCTTCGTCTCTCTTCTTTGTCTCGTAGCAGTCGTGTCAATTTTTGTTGATGTCCAGTGCGGGCGCGTTCAGTCGTCTTGTTGGCTCGTTTGTCGGCAATTGTCGTAACGGTGTCAAGTAGGTCAGTTGGTATCAGTTGTTTCAGTTGGTCTGTGTAGTTGTCGTAATTTGTTTCAGAAACAAATTACGACAACTACAGAAACTACATTGTTCTGTGTTCGTTTCGTTTTTTCTGGCAAGTTATCTATGATTGCAACGAGAAATGAGGTCCAAACAGCACACGCCTACCATCGCTCACTGAAACCCTACTTCCTAAACAATGTCCACAATTAAAAATCCTCACCAGCGTTTAAGCATTTAAAATGCGTCAGAAAATTCTCTGTTGTGTTAAAAAATGGCCGGAACATGCGAGGTACCTCAGTTGAGAAAAAATACTAAAATATGGAGACATCTGTTATTAACCTCCACTGACAGGATGCTAATCAAATGTTCATATTATTTTTTCGGAATTGAAAATTAATCATTATCGGCCTCAGCAAGTTTGACAGATAATTTAAACTGGCGATTTTTCTCGGTCTTAGAATAAACTGAGTTTGACAAACGGATCAAAATGTTTTAATTCAAATTGTGGTCGCAGCTGCGAATTTATTCAAAATATTCGAATTTACCCGTGTAGTTAATTGCGCTTTGCAGCTTTTCAGTCATCTTTACGTATCCGACCAGTACCTTAGACGAAATTGCCACAAAAGCAAAGTATTACGCCAGCAAACCATTTTCTACAATTATTTTGTCATTCTTTGTTTATTCTCCTCCTTTTGCCAGCGAACTCATAGTGAGTATCCCTGATAATGACAAGCCTAAGGTAGCCAACTAGACCCTAGATCAAATTTGTTTTCTCAGTTCCAATGTCTTGAACACAACATGTAAGACCAAGAAAATACTTTCGTATCAGGTGAACCTCCGTGCAAAAGGAAATTTACTGAACTTTTCTTCCTGTGATTGCCTTCAGCGATCAGTGATTCTCGCTGGGTAATGCTGACAGTTATTTCCCAACATGACAATTAATTGATAGAGATGGAAAATAAAGGTATGCGTTTTCCAATCGTATCGCTGACTCGATGAACAATTTATTTATTATCATTTTTTTTTGTCTTTCGAGCTCAATTGTAAAATTGGGATTTAAAATGTCTCCGGAAACTGTCTACCGTGTTAAAAAAGTTACTTTCTTCATACCCTAAATGGTATGAATTAGCAATAAAAGGCAAGCCAGATATAGAGACATCTATCGTATCATTTTTAGAAGAGCCACAAACCATTTCTCTTAATTTGATAGGGTGCTTTTGAAATGTCCATATCATCTGCATGAACTTTAAACTTGACTGATCATTATCAACCTCGGTAAACTAGAAATAAAGAAAAATAAAAGCTGACGATTTCACTTGGTCTAAGAAAAAAACTGGAAACTCGAAAGCATCAAACTATTGAAATTGAAATTGAAATTGTAATCAGAGATGCCAGCTTATATCTAAAATACTTCATTTCAATTTCTAGTGAACACAGTTTTGCACATTTTCCCATACATTTCCTTCTAATTTTCAAGTGTGGATACGCTATTGTCTTAGAACCGGTACGTTCTAACTACTGTCTCGTCGCTAAGAGTTTGGACGGCTGATGGAGGGAAGATACCTTGTAAACGGCAACAATGATAAGAGAATTTCCAAGAAATGCTGTTGGGAAGAGGAGAATGTTAACTGCTGTGATAAAAACTGATTCTTGTTTAAGTCCAGCTTCTAAAGGGGGGGGGGGGGGGTGGGGGGCAGCATAGGAGTTCTTGTGTTGTTTTCGTCTACTTTCCACCTCTAGTGAAATTTGTTGTCAACATTATCTGTTTTCTTTTTCTTGTCGTGTATCTGTGATTGCAAGGAGAAATATTTGTGTAAACTGCAGACACCAAGCCGCGATCGCTTAAACCTCACTTCTTTAAATTTAGCCACATAAAGACCACCTCACCAGCCTTTATTCTTTCAAAATGTGTTCGGAAATTTTCTGTTCTTTCAAAAACTGATTAACTTTTTCCGGAATCCATCAGGTGCCTCACGTATGAAATAGCAATAAAAGGAGATTATAGACACCTGCTTCAGTTTTTACAATGCACTGAACAGATAATAATAATAATGATAATAATAATAATAATAATAATAATAATAATAATAATAACCTTTATTTTAAGAGGGTGACACCAATTACTTTTGAAAGTATTCTCGCTAGAGTCCCTCTTTACCTGGATCATTTCATCCGGATAATTTGAAGCGAATATTTTGGTATGAAGCAAGTTTTCTTTTATGTGGCAAGAGATTGAAGTCTTGTTGCGATTCTCTTGAGCGATTGACAATTCTGTTTTCGCAGTGAAAGTTGTTATCCAATATTGAATTAAACATGATAGTTTATTGATGGAGATGGAAATGAAGGGATGGGTGGTCATACCCTTTCAAGACTCGATGAACAATTCTTTTCATTCTAGTTTTTTTAATTTTATCATCACTTGCGAATATTAAGTTGCGTACTGCTCCGCCTATTACCAACTCTTACCAGTCTTTCAAGCTCGACTGTAAAATTACCGCATGCTTCATATCGCACACAGACCAATGAATAATTGTTAAAACTCAAAATTTAGGAGACATTAGTTAGTCATGACAGACCCGACCTCGTTTTGAGTCTAGGCTTTATCGAATACCAAATTATTCATTTTGTACTCGTTCTATAGTTACTTTTCTTTCAAGCCTATAAATATTTTTACTTTAAATCTGTTATTATATTAATCGACGGGGAATTAGCTGATGGACAAACCAAACGAGTGCGTGAATCTGTTGCTTAAAAGATGCAGTATATCATGCAATTCTTCAATACGGTTTAGGAGTTTATCCAGGAAATTTTTACTTCTTTTAAATTCTCTTTGATTATTCCGAATAGCAACTGCACCTGAACTTCTAAACAGTTACGAGTGGGCCAACACCAGCTTTTTCTTCTCAATTAGTAGAGTTTAGCTAAAATCGTTGGCAAAAACAAAGACATCGGCTATATTTCTGTTTGACAATACCATAAGGAAACTCTTTCTTGTCACCCTTTATAAGAGATGAATTAAGTGGTACATTAGGATAAATTGTCATTTAAGGGCCGATTATTAAGTGGAGATGTTCTTCCTTTATTGCATTCGATACTAAACTAAAGATCTGTGTGAAGTTCAGACTTAACACATAATCAGCCTCAGCGAACTGAAAATAAAAAGTTCAAGCTGGGTACTTCACTTGGTCAAAGCAAGAGATCGTCTGAGGAAACATTAATTTCGTGACAATCTCCGAATGCATCAAATAACTGAAATTCAAATTTTTGTCACAGATGTCAACTTTGAATTAAATTTGCAAAGTTTTGGAGCCTATTTTTCTCCTTTTTGTATCCCCTGACTAAAATCTTAAACAAAACCGTGACATGATGTTAACCTACCAAACCATATACTTTTTGCAATTTTACAATCTTGGTTAGAATATTCAAAATGAACGTCGTTTATAATATTTTAAAGGTGCATTTCTCTAAATTCTCCTTTGATCACGACGGTTTGAATTACGAATTGTTAAAGCGCCACACGATGATTGAATTTCATTTACCTCAAGATGACGAGAGTAAATATTAACCAGCGCGTTGAGCAATAAAGCGTCAAAATCAAGCAATTTCCCTAGGGAACCAAACAAAGGTGGAAATTGTTTAACTTAACATAAAAATATGTCGAGAACTCTCGGCTGTAACTACTCTTTAAAGTTTTACCCAATGCCGTCACATTTTGTTAAAGAAATTAAACATGAGAGTAAAATGCATATAACTCTGTTTTCATGACAAAGTTAGAATTCGAATAGGATTAGATTTAATCGAACATGATCTAATGATAAAAATAAGTGAAAGAAGTTTTACACTACGTTTCGATGACACCATGTCATCAATTTCAAGTGAGAAGAGAATAAAATTTGACAACTTAATATATACCGTGCAAGGCGATAAAACGTAAAATATGCATGTAAAAAGTGACAAATTTAAATAAAATTAAATAAATAGTTTTTGCACGTATGGAGTCTGATTGTGTGTTCAAGCATGGCCTTTTCTTTGTTATGAATAACATTTCATAAATCAGACAGTCCAGTTTTCCCTTACGTTTTGCTGAAGTTCTTATTTCTTGCTTATCCAAGGACAGATCTTACGAACGTTCTCAAATAAAAATCGTGACTTAATGACTCAGCTTTGAAATTTAAAATAATATAAATATCAATTTGATGAGGATCTAGCTCCATGGACAGCAAAGTGGTTTTCTGATGGTTTGCTTTACTGCTTGTCTTACTTCACCAATCTTCCAGCAGTAAAGAAAACGGGTTTAACGTCGAGTTACAGTAAACTAAGACAGCTGCTACTTCCCTTAATACTACTAAGTGTGATGAATATGTTTTACTGTCAGCGATTACAATTGTTACTATGAAGTATGGTGCATAACAAACTACTAACGCTAACTGCACCCACAATGCACTGTTCGCTGCCTTTTTGTACCGCGCCATGTTCGGTGCATTTGGTTGGCCCGGCTGTTGTTGGAGATGATCTTGTACTTGAGCCTGATGATGAATGAGAACCCGAAAAATTTTCATATACGAGGCGACTGAAATAACAAGGCAAGATGGTGTAATTATACTATCATATAAAATGAGTATACGGTAATCTAATGTGTAGCGTAAAGCAGCAACACTGGATACAATCCAAAAGCTAGCTACAGTGATGTATGTGCGCTTCAAAGTTACAATTTGTCTGTATCTTAACCCCAACAACAGGGCGAGAAGTCTGTCCACGCTTATGGCCGTCATCGTCAGCAATGACACTCTACATAATGCAACGTCTGTAAGGAAAGCGGCGACAAATACGTATCGACAAAGATTCCATTGCTCGTCAGCCACGGACATCCAATAAGTAGCACTGAGAGGCTGGCAAACAAGACCAACCAACAGATCAGTTGTTGCCAAACAGCGATACAAGAGTTTGGACGGAGGATGCAAGGAAGATTCTATGTGAAGGGCAACGAGGATAAGAGAATTGCCAAGAAATGCTGTGATGGAGAGGAGAATGTAGATTGGTAGAAAAGAAATTTTAAATTTTTGCGGAAGCCCACCAACCAGAGGGGGGGGGAACAGTACAGATCTTGAAATATCTTGGTCTGTGTTCCACCTCCAGTGAAATTTGTTGTCGACATTATCCTGTATTAGTTTACTTTTTTCTTAGATTGAAGTTATCTGTGATTGCAACGAGAAATATTTCATCTAAACAGCTTCACAACGATGACGATCATTAAAACCTTACTTCCCACTTAATGATCATATAGAGACTTCCTCATCATTGTTTAATCGTTTGGAAAACTTCAGAGAAATCGTCACTTTAACTTGTCAATTATATAAAAACACTTGTAACATTAATATTGTTTTCTCTGTGAGATAAACAATCCCTCCTTACTTAGCCGACGGGCAGGCACTCATTATAAACGCTTCAGTATGAGTTTTTTGTACCTTGCTGGCCCCGGTTGTTCGAAGGGCGGATAGCGATATACACTGGATAAATCTCTATCCGGTGGATAGCACAGTACGTTTCGGTAACACTTACCTCTGGATAGCGATTTATCCGTTGGATAACGTTATCCACTCTTTGAACAACCGAGGCCTGGTGAATAAGTTTGAGGCCTCGAGCAACACGACATGTGAGCGAAGGAGCGACTTCCCGCAGTGCTGTTAACGAGGACCCAGCTCGCAGGCTGACCTAGCTCCATTGATAGAGTGTCAATCAAATGTCCATATCATTTGTGTAAAGTTAAGTTTTGGCTCATTATCAACCTCAGCGACATTAAAATATAGAGGATCTAAGCTAGGGATGTCAAACCCATGTCAATCAATCAAAGAATTCGAATAAATATATAGATTAAAATTAATGTATGGCCACAGATGCAACCTTATTTTAAAATATTCGAATTCAACCGCGTGATTAGCAACATTTTTGGGCTCTTTTACTTCCGTTTCTTCTCCAAGACTAGAACAAAATAAGCGAAGAGCAAAATATTAGGCGAAAAAGCAGTTTACTGTCGTTTCTTTTACATTCTTTATTTGTTGTCCTCCTTTCACCAACAAATTCTAAGTAAATGTTACGTTATCAAACAAGCTTTTATTTTTCCGGCAGGTGACTTAATTCTTTATGTTCTAATTCCCTCGAGCGATTGGCAATTGTCCTCCGATGATGAAAACTTTATGACAGTGCTGAAGGGAACATGATATTCTATCGATCGAGAAGGAAAATGAAGGAGGGGATAAGTTAATCATTTATGAAACTATGATGGCTCTTGGTTACGTCTTTGGCAACTCTTGTGCACCTTTCTCTTTCTCCAGACTTCCTGCGTGCTTCATATTTTAATGAACACATGCTGACCTAGCCACGATACACTCGGCTTTGTTTTGAGTACGAAGTTTTTATCAAGTACCAAATAATTAATTTCATCTTTGTTACATACAAACTACTTTTCTTTCGACTCTACATTCATTTCAACTTTTTATCATATAAGGGGCAAAATTACTGAATTGTGATTGGTCAAGACAGAGGGCATTTTTTTCTTAATTTTTGTAATTGCCCCGGGCAAAATTACTTGAAAATGATTGGCTGAAAATCGCTTAGCAACGGCTGCCACGGTAAAGAAATTTCTGTTTGTTTTGTAACAATGGTGTCCCGTTTTGCGCGAGATCAGTAAGAAAACATTTTGCCCCTTATATTATATACAAGTAATCACATGGTTCCTCGTAAAATTAAGGATTAATATCACTTGTGTTTTCGGAAGTTGCAGAAATTGCCCGAGTCGCTGCGAGACTCGGGCAATTTCAGCAACTTCCGAAAGCACAAGTGATATTAATCCTTAATTTTACTCGGCCCCATGCGATTACCTATACTAATCTATTCTTTTATTCACCAACGCGGAAATAGCGGAGAGACAAACCCAACGAGTGCGTATCAAACTTTTGGTTAGGATTTTGGCCCGACAATAAGTCAAGCTTTCGCTCCTTATATGTCGTTATCTATCGTTCGAAGGAAAGGGTTTCTATTATTCGCAAGACAAAGGTTAGTAATCACCGGCGCGTAGCCAGCTCACCGAGCGCGAAATTCAAATTTCTTCGGAAGTGATTAGTGTTACAAACACAGCCTTTGTTGGGGAGGGTGTGGTAATGATTGTTGCAGCCTAGACACATCTAAAGGGAGTGGGGTGGGGAAGTTTGCGACAAGAAGAGCGAGGTCTGGACGATAAGTAAGCGAAAACTTACGCTTTAATAAAACTCATTTGTGAAAAAGAGTGAATTGATGTATTCATGACAAAGTTTGGTAGCATGCGCTTCAAAGTTACAATTTGTCTGTATCTTAGCCACAACATCAGGGAGAGAAGTCTGTCCACGTAAATGGGTATTATCGTCATCAAAGACACTCCACATATTTCATGGGCTGTGATGTAGGCTGATTCAAACGCGTATCGACAGAGATTCCATTTTTCGTGGACCTTGAACATCTAAAAAGTTGCACGGAAAGTCTGGGCCACAAGACTAACCAACAGATCAGTTGTTGCCAGACAACGATACGAGAGCTTGGACGGTGGATGTAAGGAAGACTCTTTGTGAAGGGCAACGAGGATAAGATAATAGTCAAGAAATGCTGTGATGGAGAGGAGAATGTGGACTGCGAAGAAAGAAATTGATTCTTGATGAAGCCCTCCAACCAAAGAAGGGGAGGGTGGCAGTTGTTTACGATATATCGTATAGCATATCGTCAACTATCAAACTCTTTGCAAATGACATGAAAGTGTACAGAGAGATCGCTGACAGCATAAATGATACTCAAGCCCTTCAAAGCGACATTGATCACTTAGCAAACTGGGCAACTTTATAACAGTTGAGATTTAACCCGGAGAAGTGCGAAACAATACGCATTACCCGCAACCGCGACAGCTCGTCTCCTTCGTATATTATGGGAGTTGCAATCAAACCAGTAGAGCATGGGAAAGACCTAGGAGTTCTGAATTCCTATGACCTGTCGTGGGGTACTCAAGTTGATGGTGCTGTGACCAAGGCTAATAAAATCTTAGGCATTGTTTACAGAACGCTTGGATCTACAAACCAAGAAGTATTTTCTATTCTGTATATTACTTTAGTCCACTCACTAGGACTGTTGCCTTGTCGTGGCTGAGTGGCTTGTGCGTCCCAGTGACTCCAGGAGCTATGCCGACGGGGGTGTTTACACCCCTGACAGGGCCTCCCAAGCCAGACAGGTCAAGAAGTAGGGTGCAGACTAAAGACAGTCCCACAGCCCTCCAGACCTGGGGATTAGGCTTATGTGTCCCTGTCTGAGAAAGTGTTCCAGGAGCCAAAAGTGGTGCTCAACCGATTTGGCTAAAACTTGGCACAAAAGTTGAGTGTGATAAGATATTTCAAAAGCCACTTTGGCTCACTTCTCTGATTGTTCGTTCTGAAGTTTTAGGGGGGTTCTCCATAGTGGCCTATGGAGCACTAAAAATTCATCCTCCTAAGGGGCACTTTGAAAGTACTATAAAACTCCATTGATAAATTGTGCTGCCAAATGAATTTGACCATGGACCCTACTATGGTGGAGCTTTTACTTCATAAATGTAACTTTGTTTCCAAGCAATTAGACAGAGAGGGGCCTGGGGCTAAAGTTAAGTCAAATCTGAGGTCAAAATCACTACCCAAAATTGCCATTTTTCAAAAAACCATAACATTCACCTGCCTTCTTGCATAACTTTCATACCAAATCCAGTATGTACTTTAGTGACCCATTTATCAAAATCAGTTGAGAAAAACTTGGCTTATTAAGGTTTGTTAAGTTTTTGGCACAAACTCTCCATGCCCCTCTAAGGCCAAGCAAAATGGAATTTTGAGCATAGTTCATGCTATAAACAGACCAAAGTCTTGACATATAGCCTTTATTTTGTATTTGGTGAGTGAAAATGAAACATTTAAGCCAAATAAATGTCATTATCCTGAAATATCTCGACTCATAGCTTATAATTACTCTAAGAAGGCCTCTGATTAGCACTGCAAACACCCAGCGGTTTAGCAAAATAAAGATAATTTTTTTTTCCTACGAAAACTTTGTTCCAATCATAGAGTACAGATGATGATGTTTTGATCTAGATATGGCGATATTTCTAAAGATGATTGAATTTTCTCTGATCTATGTTTGTGAGGCCATATATCCATACATACTATATTCCAAGCATAGAAAGTCTCCATATTTTGTCAGGCCGTTTTTTAAATTGAAAATAAGGTGACCTTAACCCGACCGGCCTTAACCATTAAGCTCAGAATAAAACGATCGCTGAAAGAAGATCTACGCCTGACCTTTGAAAAGTCTGTGAATAGCTCTTGTAAATACCCATCACTTATAGCGAGCATGACCATAAACTTACGTGCCGCAGTGAGCACCGTCCAGGTGACTTGTGATCCATCAGAGATCTTAGGTACTTTAGAACTGAATAAATGGAACCGTCCCAAAAAGATGGAATCCACAGTCAGAAGAGCTGGATGACAAAAATTAAAGTTGCTGTTTAAATGAAGTATTTCACACGAGACATGGGATGATGCCAATAGGTCCCGCCATTTTGGACGTGAGATTATTAAGACTGCATCGAGTTTGCATCCCTCCCACTATTCAGGTGTAAATGTTTGTGTCCTTATTAAGTATAGAAAGTATAGCAATAAAAAGTTTCAGGATAATTTTGCGATGGCACTTTATTCCTTTGGAGGGGTAAATGATCAATGCAGTGCCGCGTCATCGGCTCAGCTGCGCGAAACAGGAATGACTCCTTTGTTGTCTTGCGATAATGACATAACTATTTGATTAAAACACAATTACAAGGGTTCAGGTGAGTCCGGGGCGGGAGGAAGATCGGGTGATACCAAAGTTACAAGTACAGGTAATTAAAAATATCAGAAAGGGCTCATACACGCGCATAAATGTAGCAAATGGCTTTTTTAGTGCCACTTCCGCTAAGAGCGGTCCTCTCAACTTCCCGTCAAAAAAAGATTATCCTTAGTTTTTTCCAATGAAAAGGGTTTAGGACACATGTTTCAAAATAGTTTGATGGTTTTCCAATTTTCTTTTGTTTGAAGATTTCAACTTTCGCGAACTCTCTGCCAAGGGAAGATTAACTAAGGTGTTGCAAAAGCAAAAACTCAGTCAACTACAGTCATTGTGCGAGATTTTTCGACGTTGAAAAAATAGGTAGTGCTAATCGTAAGGCATCGTATTATGAACCTTTTCTACAGTAAGCAAATTCCTGTGATCACCGCAAGTGATGGTCAACAGACCCGCGTTACTCAAACCTCAGTGAAGGTTGCGTGACTCCTCGACTTAGTCCAGTCCTCTCACTCTCACGTCCAATATGGTTGGTCAGTCGATACAACAATCGCATCTTGAGGTGTGGCATGGCATATTTCATATGAACTGCAACACAAAATATTTGTTATCCAGCTCTCCTAACTATGGATTTCTTATTTACTTCCGGATGATTTGATTTATTCAGCTCTAACGTAGTAGGGAAATGGGATGGATCTCAGCCTCCAGCGGTCACCTGGACGCCACTCAGTACAACCTGTACGTACCATTCTGCTCTGTTACTGATGCCATCATGCGTATTTACAAGAGCTAGCAAGGTTATCGAAAGTTTAACCAAAGATCTTGTGTTAAAGGTCGTTTTCGTTAAGCTCACTTAATATTGCATCAAAAAATGGGCCTGACAAAATATAGAGACTTTACATGCTTTTGAGTATACAGTAAAAACCCGCAAGTACGAACCTAAAAATTAAGAACCTGTTAGCCTAAAATTTGCCATTTGTACCCCCTATAAACAAGAACCTATTTAGCCTAAGAAAATTAAAATAGGTTCTTATTTTCTAAAATCATATAGTACATTACAGGTACACTGAAATTATTTACGTACTGTAATCATAATCGAAGATAAACCAGATTGCCATTACTGTAAAACATGATTTTCTTAAGAAAAATGAGTGCAAAATATGTAGTTACAAAATATAGGATAATTACCAACTTGTTATGCAGGTGTGTTTTTCTCCAAGAATAAGAACCTGTTTTAAAAACCTAAATAGCCTGTAATTTTGTTAAGTACCATTTATATAAGAACCTGTTTAGGCTAACTCCTATAGCACGAATTATGCTTGGCCTTAGAGGGGCATGGAGAGTTTGTGCCAAAAACTTAACAAACCTTAATAAGCCAAGTTTTTCTCAACCGATTTTGATAAATGGGTCACTAAAGTACATACTGGATTTGGTATGAAAGTTATGCAAGAAAGCAGGTGAATGTTATGGTTCTTTGAAAAATGGCAATTTTGGGTAGTGATTTTGACCTCAAATTTGACCTAACTTTAGCCCTAGGCCCCTCTCTGTCTAAATGCTTAAAAACAAAGTTACACTTATGAAGTAAAAGCTCCACTATAGTATAGTCCGTGGTCAAATTCATTTGGCAGCACAATTTACCAATGGAGTTTTATAGCACTTTCAAGTGCCCCTTAGGAGGATGAAATTTTGGTGCTCCATAGGCCACTAATGGAACCTCCCCTGAAACTCCAGAACGAACAATCAGAGAAGTGAGCCAAAGTGGCTTGTGAAATATCTTATCACACTCAACTTTTGTGCTAAGTTTCAGCCAAATCGGTTGAGCACCACTTTTGGCTCCTGGAACACTTTCTCAGACAGGAACACGTAAGGCTAACAACCTTATCCTGTAAAAGAACGTGTTACGGAAACAGCAAAGAAGATAACCAATATCCTGCAAGCAGACCTTCCAAGGTCTTCGAACCGTATGACTGCCAGTGGTGAAAGCCAGAAAGAAACTACTGGCATGAAGTTGGAAGTGATGAGTGCAAAAATCATGACCAGGATTGGCTTTTGGAATGCACTTATTATGTGTGAAACTGGGAAGCTTGCACAAGCTACAACAGAAATGAGATGGTATAACTTGCATGTATTGGGCGTAAGTGAAAGCAGATGGATTGGGACAGGGAGATTAAAGAAGGTGTCATGCGAGACAGTATTGTGTTCTGGGCGGGACGATGAGCTACATCGTGAAGGTGTGGAAATTATTCTGAAGAAAGGAGCAGATAGATCGGTGTTGGAATGGAAACCTATTAATAGTCGTCTCATAAATGCCAGGCTGAAAGGAAAGCAAAGCAACTTGACCCTGATTCAGTGTTACGCTCCGACCAATGATAGTGTAGATGATCTGAAAGACAACTTCTATCTGAGGCTCCAGGCAGAGATTGAGCAGGTCCCAATGCAAGATCTTATCATCATCATGGGGGATCTAAATGTCAAAGTTGGTGCCGATAACTCAGCCAGGCACAGAGTGATAGGAAGACACGAGAGTGGTATCATCAATGAAAATGGAAAACGGCTTGCTGAGTTTTGCACAACTAATAATTTGGTGATAGGGGCAGCCTTTTTTCACACCGAGAGATCCATAAAAGCACATGGTGATCCCCGAATGGCAGGGATAGAAATCAAATTGACCATATGCTGATCAATGGAAATTTAATTTATTTTAATTTAATAATAAGTTCTTATACAGCGAATTAAAATTGAACTCTATCCGCTTTACAATTACAATTCAATAAAAATCCTATACATGCAATTATCGCTACTCTATCTAAACTAACGAGGTATTATGTGTTATACATATATTTGACAACGTACGATATAAAAAAATCTGGTGGCTTAATTTTTGAAAAGATAAGTTTTCAAGAAGCGTTTAAAGGAGTCAACAGACTCAGCGTTTTTTATGCATTCAGGTAGTTGATTCCACAAATACGGTGCAGCGTTGGAGAATGCTCTTTGCCCATACTTTATACTTCGAATTGTTGGGACCTCAAGTAGATTCATATTTGATGAACAGAGTCTTCGTGCTGGAATATATCGACTAAGAAGTTCAACAAGATAGGTTGGAGCCATGTCATTTAGTGCTTTGTATGTTATCAACAGTATCTTGAATTGAATTCGTTTTGTGACCGGGAGCCAATGAAGTTTCATATGGAAAATGGCCGAGATCCCTTCCGGATGTCAAGGTGAGGAGAGGATCTGACATTGGAAGTGACCATCATCTCGTAACAGCCTATCTTAAACTGAAATTAAAGAGTGCAGGGCGTCTAACCAAGGGGCGCAGCCGTTTCGATGTAAGCTAACTGAAACACTCAAATGTGCGAAAATCTTTTATCCTGGAGGTGCACAACAGATTGGAGGCTCTTGTGGAGCTAGGCGGATGGGAGGATATTAACGATGAAGGGGTGAATAAGAACTGGGAGAAAATGTTACTGCTTACAATGATAGCAGCAAGGCATGTCTAGGCTGCAGGCAGCGGAGGCCAAAGGACTGGATGTCATCTGATACCTGGAAAGCAATTCAAAGTAGACGGGGATTAAAGAAGCCCGTTGAAAGTTATAGATTCGAAATCCCAACGGCTTAAAGAAAGGAATCAAGAGATGTACGGGGCAGCGAACAAGGAGGTAAGACGCCGAGCAAGAGCAGATAAACGAAATACATGGAGAACCTTGAATCCCAGGCGGAAGAGACAGCTGCGCGCAATGAACAAGGAACAGTATAAAAGATCACCAAGATAATAACAAGTAAGTGCCACACAACCAACGTGCTTGTAAGGGATATGAACGGTATCCTATTAACATCAGAGGGAGAGCAACAACGGCGATGGACGGAGCACTTTAGAGAACTTTTAAACAGACCACCGCCAACAGTAATGCCAAACATCTAGGAAGCCGCAACTGACCTTGACATCAACACAGACGTTCCAACTAGGAGGGAAATCATCCAAGCCATTAATTCCCTGTAGAATGGAAAAGCTCCTGGCCATGATAATCTAAATGCCGAACTGTTTAAAGCAGCCCCTGAGCTTGCAGCAACCATTCTGACCCCCTTGTTTACAAAGATCTGGGAACAGGAAGAAATTCCGACAGACTGGAGCAGAGGAGTGATAATCAGGATACCAAAGAAAGGGTCTCAAGGTGATTGTAACAACTGGCGAGAAATTACCCTTTTCTCTGTGTCGAGTAAAATCTTTTGCAAGGTCATTAAGCAGCGCATCACCAAAGCTGTTAACGACATCCTGCGGAACGAGCAGTCTGGATTTCGCAAGGGGCGTGGATGTACGGATTTTATTTTCACACTGTGGAACACACTTGAGCAATGTACTGAGTGGAAGAGGGAGTTGTATGTAAATTTCATCGACTATGAGAAAGCGTTTGACAGCATTCGTAGGGACAGTCTTTGGCAGATTCTGAGAGCATATGGCATTCCACAAAGCATTGGTAATATCATCAAATGCCTCTACTCATGTTGCATCAGTCAGGGGGATCTAAGCTTTGAAGTTAAAACCGGTGTACGGCAGGGATGTGTCATGTCGTTCATGCTATTCAATCTTGCTATCGACTGGTTCCTTTGTCGAACAATGGAAGATCAGCGAAGAGGCATGAGATGGACCCCTATTACTACGCTCGAAGACCTCGACTTCGCAGACGATTTAGCCCTATTGTCCCACACTCGACAGCACATTCAGGGGAAGACAGACCGGCTCAGCATGTTCAGCAGCCAGATCGGCTTGAGAATTAGCTTGAAGAAGACGGAGGCTATGTGTGTTAATGCCCCTTCCCCAACAAAGATCTGGGTAAGAGGACAGGACATTCCAAACACCAACAACTTTACGTACCTTGGAAGTGAGCTTTGCCAAGATGGAGGTACCACTCTAGATATACAAAGCAGATTGAACAAAGCAGGGTATGCCTTTATGAATAAAGGCTGATAGTTTCTGAAGAAACTGTTTGGGGCTGCGTCGGTGGGGGTAACGAAATGATTTGAATATATCAACAAAGTTGAAATGGTAAATTGGCCACCGTTACGATTATAAGACTATTATAAGGTATCAACGAACGCTTTTCATTCCACTAATTTATTCGTGTTTTTCTCGTTGCTTTGTTCCCACCAATCACGTAGCTCCTTTTTCTTCCTTTAAAAGCACACACAACCCACAATTCCCCTATTCGCTCCGACGAAGGGCTAACGCTCGAAACGTCAGCTCTTATAATCGTAATGGTGGCCAATTTACCATTTCAACCTTGTTGATATATTCAAATTATGCCTTTATGAGCTTAAGCTCAGTGTGGAGGTCAGAAAACTACAGCAGAAAGGCGAAGCTTAGAATCTATCAGAGCTGCGGATTGTCAACTCTCCTTCACAGCATGAAAATCAAGATTTACGAAGACTTAAATGTTGCGTAAATCTGCGTAAAGTTTTTTACGAAGCAGCTTTACGGAAGCGTAAATGTGGCGTAAATTTGCTTAAAGTTGTATGACCAACTTTATGCTATTATTTAAAGTTGTTTAAATGCGATTAGAGTTCAATTTACACGGTCGGTACGTAAAGTTGACTTAAAGCTAGCGTAAAGGTGTCGAATCAGCTTTACGCTTGTTTACCTCGCCGCTTTAAGTGCTCTTAAAGATCAACTTTATACTACCGGCGTAAAGGCACATTAAAGGTCGGTATGTAAATATATTATTGAATGTCAATAACATTCAACTCCATCACTAAAACTTGATGAAGACTATGCAATCGATTCGTACAAATGCTTGCGTATGCAAATATAGACCCTGCTCGCTATGCCATGATAATGAGCCACAACAAGGGCGAAACAGCTGTCCATGGCTGCCAATCTGCGGGTGATATAGTTGTGCGCATGCGTACAATATTAGCCGTACCAGGAGATTGTAATTTAAGTGTGCTTTAGTGCTGTCATTAGTGTTGTTTACTATTTTTTGAGCACAGAGGTTACAAATGATCTTCTCTCCATACGCACGCCGTGGGAGAACGGTTTTATAGTTCTTAACAGCCACCACATGTTTAATGTAGAGCTAGCGAATATATTGGATGCTTACCTCCCACACGCCATCTCTTAACATAGAATTCAACCTTAGAGCGCAAAAGAGAGCTAGCTGGCTACGCTGTGCTGAATAGCGCTTTATACTAATGACGTCATGAAATTTTAGACCCCCCGCGTGACTCAGACAAACAAACTCCACTTCTTTGAGAGCTACAAGGGAAATGGCGAGTAGTTCGCTTATTCCCTTACAGTTCTGACCGAAGAGGACGGCGTTCCTGGCTCCAAATTTGAAAGAGAACCGGAAGAATACACTGTAGATCAGCTAAAACGGTGGTTAAAATGTAGGGGCTTAAAATTAAGCGGTAAACGAGAAGATCTAGTACAGACTGTGTGAGATGCGGGAATTATCACACCCTTGATCCGGCAATCGATCATGGAAAATGGTTTGCTGCCAAAGTTTTTCAAGAAAATTCTGATGTAAACAATGTAAAAAGGGGGTTGACAGGCCTACACGACTCCCCAGCGCGTGTAAGATACGAGCGGCGGATTTTTGTATATTTCGCTCAATACTGATTGTGTTTCTATTAAATGCCAGTTCATGTAGTTTATGTAGTTAATGTTCAGGCAGTTGTCGTTGAATAATTTCTGTTTCTTTGACGCTGAATTTTCTCTTTCTTTCGGTGCTTTCCTCTAAGGAGCATATGCTCAACTTACTTGCGCTGCTCTTAGGTTTGCCTTTAGTGGATCGGGAAATTCGGCTGTTGGACCTTTTCCGCCGGGCCAGTGAAGAGCACAAACATAACTTAAGTGTTTCTTGTTATGTTTTTCTCCGTAAAAAACTCATGCGAACAAGCCACCAGCCAACGCTTGCACTTTGCCATGTCTCGCGAAGGTTTTGGGAAAGGAATGAATACTTTCTTCCCTAATTCCTTTCACTCTTTGAGTGATTTTGGCCATTTATCTGCATATCTTGAGTCTGTCTTACACTCACCCCAACAACAGTGTTTGGTACTAACCATGCCCCTTCCTTTCAGAACGCCAAGTCATTTTTTGACGAAATTTTCCGTCGTTTCGTTTTAATTTTACAGCTCTCGCTCATACATTTCCTTACGCTGGTCGCAATGTTTGTCTGAGTCTGTGCGGGGGGTCTCATAGGTTATCACGTATCAAAATCTATTTTTAGTAATAGTATAAAGCGCTATTGCTTTAATTAGCCGAAGTGATCATTCACGCCTAATGATGTATGAGTAATTTGACCGTGCGTCACTATACCGCCAACTTAATGCTAAATATAAGTCCCTATAAAGAAGCGTAAATTTACATTTACAGAACCATTAAACTGCCTTCACGCTGCTGTTTAATAGCGGCTTTACGCCACAATTCCGCCAACTTTACGTCAAGCGTTTTAGTGTTCATTTACGCCATTGATTAAAGGTAGCGTAGAGGTTAACTTAACGGTTTACGTGTGCGTAAAGTCGCGTAAATGCAAACTTACGCTGGATTTAAGTCGCGTTTAAGACGTAAATTTGCGTTTTCGTGCTGTGGCTTTACGGCTCGGAATGCTGGAGAATGACAGAACAAGACCTCTCAAGACGAGCATCCTTCCACACAGCTAGCCTCAGGAAGATTCTGAGAATCTTCTGGCCTCGGAAAATATCAAACGACCAGCTACTGAGAAAAACCAAGCAGGAGGATATTCGTACACTTGTCGCAAGGGAAAGATGGAGGTGGATTGGACATGTGATGCGGAAGCCCAGTCACGAAATGGCCAGAATTGCAATGTACTGCGAATGTCATGCGTAATTTTCTCCGATCTCCAATCGAGTTATCTAGCATAAAGCAAACTAATAGACCCATTTCAAGCGTGACGTCACATCACGTGACATTGCGAACTGGAGGACAAGCTTCAGTTTGTTTACAGCATGGCGGCGAAAGCGACTACGAAGCGTGGGTTGTTACCCGGTTATTTTGAAAATCTACAGCAGAAAGAATCAAAGGAAAGATATCTCGAAAAGTTAAAGTCTATCGAAGGACAAGATCCTTACGAAATTCCGCGCAAAGAGTGGATTGACGATGTCGATTGCTGGCCAGACGTAACGTACATAAACGTGGGGATGTATCTTCTGTTTGCTGCTAGCCCGTACACCCAGGAGCAATTGATGAGCTATAAAAGCTTAGACTGCTATCAGAACTTTGCGAACGGCTGGGTAAGGGAAGTTATGTGCAAGAAATTCGGCGAAAATCGCCTGTTAATAGCAAAGGTAAGTTTTCATAACGTCTTGTTAAAGAGTGTTTACACTCGTAAATGATGGATCAAGCTGTTCTCGCGCCGATCGTTGATTCTTTACAGTATAGTAACTACTACGTTTTATTTTTTAGGTTAATCATTCTCAAAGAATGTCAGAAAAGCCTCTGACCCCTTGGGTCGTGTGTGAAAACTCGGGCAAAGTTCTGTCTGCTCATTGTGATTGCATGGCTGGTCTTGGAGAGAGCTGCTCCCATGTTGCTTCGTTGCTATGGGCCATTGAAGCGGGATGTAAACGAAGGGATTCGCTGACAGTGACCGACAAAAAGGCATGCTGGGTTCTACCAACATCAGTTAAGACTGTTCCATATGCAAGGGTCAAAGACATAAACTTTTCAAAGACCCCACGTTCAACTTCGACAGTTAAGCCTTCTAATGTTACACCTCCCTCAGAGACTGAACTGACTAACTTCCTCAATTGCATCAAGGACTGCCCTTCTAAACCTGCCTTATTGTCTCTCATCCCTGCTCATTCAGATTTTTATGTACCTAAATCTGTGAATCCTGAACTTCCAGTTGTGTTGTCTAGTTTGTTTGACAACAGCCTTGCTGATGCAGACTACCCTACTCTACTAAAAAAATCAGAAGAAGCATTTGAACTACTTCAGGTGACCAAAAAGCAGCAGGAACTGGTGGAAGAAAAGACCCGTGAACAGGCAAGTTCCAGGCTTTGGTTTCGAATGAGGACAGGGCGGATCACTGCTTCAAAATTCAAGAATGCCTGTCACACCGATCCCGCATGTCGACTGAAAAAATTATGTGATTAGAGAGAAGAATTTTAAATTTTATTCTTTTCGTTTCTCCATTATAAGTACAGTACACTTGTTCGTGTATCACTCAGCTAATGCTATAAGCAACAATTGTCAGCATTTGTGCAACCCGGCCGCGTTTAATGCAAGTCTCCGCGATCGCTGTACTGTATGATGTTCATTTCTATCTGTATAATGTCAGTTAACTGATTTCCTCCAAAAAAAAAAAAAGAAAAAAAATCATCTGCCATTAAAACACGGGAAACAGGTTTGCCTTGCAGTAAGATCAGGTTTGCGTGACAGGAACCCATTTCAACGTTTATACAAGGAAGCCATCTTAAAGTCATTACTCGCGGCGAGTGATTAGCGTTAACATGACAACGTGTTTATCTACTCAATAATTTTTTCCACTGCCGTTTGTTAGTTAGAAAAAAAAAATTTAAATAGAACTTCACAGTTAAATATAGTGTTTCCATGCAAACGCCTTCAAACGGTATACAATAAAACAACAACAACTACTTATGATCTTTACCTGGGTTTCCGGAGACAGTGGGCAGCTTCTTGTCGTGTTTCTCTGTAGTTCCTCCTTAAGCTGCTCAACGAGCCACTCTATCCTTCCTCGCGAGAGCCGAAAACGATTAATGACTTCACAGTCAGCCATATCGGCTAGAAAGGGGCGTCTTTGATATAATCTTGGTCTTCGCGCTAAACAGGAAAGTCCGCCCCCAGCCGCCATTTTGTTTGGTTTTTCAACATTTGCGACTCTCCGATAACTTTACGGGAGGTTACGACCTCCCGTAAATTACCGGGCAAGATATCGGTAAAATTAACGGGATCGAAACTAACGGGAGTTTCGAGAAACACCCGAAAAGTTTACGGGGACTTACCGGGTGACTTACCGGACCCGATAATTTACCGGGACTTTCGAGAAACGGGCCCCAGTCAACTTAAGATAAACCCGAAACGATTTTCGAGCTACTACTCAATCAAGTCAAAATCAAAACGGCCTCCAGATGTAAACACTTACAACAGAAGATCTCCGACAAAACCTCAAGAGCAAGCTCACTTATTTAATATTCACTTTCACTCAGTTTTTTGTAAACAGAGTACTGGGATACCAGCCCCAATACAAACTGACTTACCGTAAGATCCAAGTACTGATTTCATTACCAACTATGTGGCTTGTGACACTAAAGGGGTTGGAAAACTTCTCAAAGGTCTTAATGCTAATAAGTCTTGTGGGATTGACAATGTACCTGCTCGTTTACTTAAAGAGACCGCTGATACATCTGCAGTTCCTCTGAGTATGCTTTTCAATTTATCTTTCAAACAGTGCTGTCTACTAAATTATGGAAATCAGCTAATATCACACCTATTCATAAAGATGGTGATCATGAGCCTGTAGAAAATTATAGAGGCATTTTGCTTCTATCCATCATTGGGAAATGCCAGGAAAGAATTGTGTACAATGCTATTTACAATCAAGTTATCAGTTTTGTGCACGATTCCCATCACAGATTCCTCACCGATCGTAGCTGCACTACTCAACTACTCTTGGTACATTGTGATTGGTTCAAGGTTTTGGATAAGAGTGGCCAAGTCAATGTAGTGTTTAAAGACTTTTCAAAGGCCTCTGACCTTGTCTGTCATGATATTCTTTTAGCCAAGCTTTACAAATATGGTGTCCACGGGGACTTGCTCAACTGGTGTAGGCATTATTTGACAGAACGTCAGCAGCGTATAGTAGTCAAAGGAGAGGCTTCCGATTGGTTAACCGTAACCTCTGGTGTCTTTGTTGGGACCAGAAATTCTTCACAATATGCATCAATGATTTACCAGGCGTAATTAGTAAGAACAGCTCAATTGCATTATATGCTGATGATAGCAAAATGTATAGGGTTATTAATACTCAAGAAGATCTGTCCTCTTTTCAAAGTGACATAGATAAAATATCAGATTGGTGTGCGATGAACAAGATGACAATTAATACTAAGAAATGTAAGATCCTGCAAATAACCAGGAAAAAGGCACCCTTAGTTGGGGAGTATAACATTGAGGGTCAACCTTTGGAATGTGTTAATGTTTATAAAGATTTAGGATTGTTTACTGCTAGTGGTCTCTCATGGAACCAGCATATAGATAGAATAACTGCTAAGACCAATAGGGTTTTAGGGTTGGTAAAAAGGACTTGTAGGGACTTAAATGATGTTGAAACCACGAGAACACTTTATTGTAGTCTTGTGAGACCCTTATTGGAATATTCATGTGAAACTTGGAACCCTTATACTAAATGTAACATTGACAAATTGGAGGCTGTTCAGCGAAGAGCTACCAGATGGATCACTAGATCTGATGATGATTATGGTACTAGACTATCTAAATTGAAATTGTTGCTATTATCTGATAGGAGGTTCATTAGGGATGTTACGTTTTTGTTCAATGTAATTAATGGCCATTATGGCATAGAAATTTCCAGTAAGCTCATATTTTGCAAGGACAGAAGCATGGCTTATAATTTGAGGAAAAATGACACACAGGACCTTGTCCCAAATTTTAGCAGAACTAACGGTCTCAAATATAGCTTTTTTAACCGTATCGTTGGTGAATGGAATAGCTTACCTAATCACATTAGAGAATCAGATAGTATTGAAACTTTTATAAAGAATGTTTTAAGTTTGATTAAGGATAAGGATAATTAGGGCATCTATTTTTATATTTCTATATAGTTTTGCTATATTAAATTTTTCTTAATTAGAGGGGGCATCCCTTCTATGGTGAGTCAGCGCTTTTGGTTGTCTCCTTCTCCACAATTTTTCCTTTCATGGTTTTTATAAACCTTAATTGTAATTAATACTAATTGTTTGTGTTTTCTTGTGGAGTGAATTTGTAATAAGTAAATAAATAAATAACCTGCAAACAAAGCAAACGCCCTTCGGTCTAAGCTACAAAATGATATCGTTAACAAATCTAACAGGAAGTGGGAAACAAACGAACACATTCAAAGAACTGGCATGTTCTCCCTCTTTGGTGGGTACATTACAACAACAATTTATTTCTCTCTCAGCCGTCAACATTCTCCTGTCCATCACAGCATTTCTGGGCAATTGCCTCATCCTTGTTGTTCTTCGCAAGGAATCTTCCCTCTTGTACCGTTGTCTGGCAACAACTGATCTATTAGTTGGTCTTGTTAGCCAGCCTCTTGCTGCTACTTATGGGATGTCTGTGGCTCGTGAACGATGGATTTTTGTCGATACGCTTCTGGGGCAACTTTCATAACGAGCTACGCATTATGTTTGGTGTCTTTATTGACTATGACGGCCATAAGCGTGGACAGATTTCTCGCCTTGTTGTTGGGGCTGAGATACAAACATACTGTAACTTTGAAGCGCACATATATTACTCTGGCTGCCTTTTGGGTTCTATCCAGTGTCACTGCTCTATTATATATTTTAGATTATCGTATAACTATTTGGTACGACCGTGTAGTTGGACCATCTTGCATAATTGTCTCAATCGCTTCGTACAGAAAGATTTTCAGCGTCCTCAATCGTCATCAGGCTCAAGTACAAGATCTTGTTCAACAACAGCCGAGCAAACCAAATGCACTGAACATGGCGCAAAACAAAAAGGCAGTGTACAGTGCACTGTGGGTGCAGTTAGCATTAGTTGTTTGCTCTGCACTGATCAATTTAGTGGAAATTGTGATCGCTTATAGCAAACGATATCCACCATATTTAGTGGTCTTAAGGCAAATAGCAAGTTGCTTAGTTTTCTTTAACTTGACGTTAAACCCATTTTTTTACTGCTGGAAGATAAGTGAGGTAAGACAAGCAGCAAAGCAAACAATTAGACAATCACTTTGTCCATGGAGTTGACGGGTTGAAAGGTAAGGGTGAAAGCGTTATCTTCGTATTTTCTTAACTCAACATACATCGTGCTCTACTTTAATGTATCAAGCACTGTGAAACAGAAAAATCGAAACGTAGACGTCCTACATACCGTAACTCCTCTATCAAGCCCCCCCCGTCTTCTTTCAGGTACTTTGGGGGCTTGGCTTATAAGAGGCGGGCCTGAATAGAGGAGGGGGTTATTAATTTAGTCCGATGTTTACTACCAGGATACAAAAGGATATCATATACCGTATATATTTATTCAAAATTGTTCTCACTTTACATTTTTTCAAATTGACAGTGTAAAAACCCTCAGTAAAGTGTGATGAGTTGTATGATTTGTCATAATCTTTGCTCTGTAATTTCTCTATACCGTATTCTATTGATGCTAACCTGCTAACATCAATCAATCAATCAATCAATCAATCAATCAATTGCCATAGTCAATTATAAATAACAAACTAAAATTACAGTACTTGATATTAAAATAAAGGTCCAAAGTAAAACTTAACGGTACGATGGGTTTTAGTTTATAATTAACATTGTTATTCTTTTTCTTATTATATTTCATGATTATTATCATTATTATTGTTTTCATCATTATTATCAATAATGTTATCATATTGATTACTTCTTATTGCTAACCTAGAACAGACTCCCCTTAACAGTTGTCAACTACTACCGGCTCCATACAAACGACTCATTCACGACATAAACATTACAAACGAACTGAACAGAACGACCTAACTTTACTGACGGATCGAAACAGACCAATCACGACCGACTTACGCCACTTGAGTCTTATCGCCAATAACATCACGGTAAAACTGAGCAATCATTTTACACGAACTGAAATAAGAACATTCTACTGACGACAACTATTCACTTGACTCTGATGATGACTTCCGCACAGGTTGTCGAAACGTCAGTCACTACCACCGACAACAGTCCTTCTCAGGACTACACTCACCCCGACGATCACACTACACTTTCATATGTTACCCCCGGGTTCAAGCCATTTGCTGCAGTATTATTATTGTTATCATTTTTGTATTCGTTATAATATTATCATTTTAAATAATATTGTTAACATCATGACTGTTAATGTCAGTCGTAACACTGAGTGGATCGATTTCCAACTTCGACCCTAGACTACTTTGTTATTAAAACAGAATGTTCGTGAAGTTTCTACGGCACAGGAAGAATGTTAGGGTACAAGTACCTGCCGCATACACGACACCTTGTGTACATGTAACAACCAAGCTTTTACCTTATCCCAACTACTGTCAAACTGGGGAAATAACTACAAAAGTGTCACCACGCTCTCTCGTACGCGACTGAAATGATTTATTAGAGGGATAATCCTAAATAATTTTAATAGCTTGAAGCGAGGGCATGGTTGAATTTTGAAGGAAAATAGGTGAAATAGCCCAAAGTATTAATTTGGTTCTGTGGCATTTCGCACCTGTCGAGTAATTGTTTCTGTTTCCAATTTTAGTCGGATGTTGGGTGCAAAGAAAAAAACCGGTAATGGGCTGTTATTTACGAAGTCTGCGTTCAAATAGTTTCCGACTAAGTATTGACCTTTCATGTCGAATATTCAAGTTTCTGAGTAAGCGTAATTGAGCAAAGCAGGTCAGTTACGTGATCGTGGCTTGGCGGGTGCTGTCAAGGAAAAAATATCTCTCTTCAGATGCAATTACAAAAAGGCATTAGAAAAAAAACAAAACAAAACAAAACAAAACAACTGTTTATGAAGTCACGAAATGCGAAAAAAACAGTTTCTAGCCTAAATACTGTCTCTCAACTCCAAGAAATGTGATAGCATTGGGTAGAATTTCATTTAAAATCTCCTTTTCAGAAAACGGTAAGTTATTATTTCTCTTTTTAAGCTCGATCGCTCGCTTGAAATTGATTTTCGGAAGCAGAATATAAATAAAGGAAGAAATATTTTAAATTTACGCGTATTATCTACATTATTTGAGACATTTTGCTTCAAAGGAGGTACTTTTTTTATGCCATAAGAACTTACACAGTTTCACAAACGTCTGGTATGTCTTAAATGCTAAGTAAGACCTACACTAGACATGTAGGTTTGGCAAAAACCTTTATTAGATGATAAAACTTCCTGTTTTTTTCATGTGAAGGCACTTTGCTGAGAAGCTTTCCCGGTGTAGAAGTTTGGTAGCACTCTTTCATAAAGAAAAAACAAACATAGGAAAAGTTCGCACCATTTAAGGCTTAAAATTAATGATATCACTTATGGTAACGTTCTGTTCTTTTTAATAAACACTTTTAAGTAAAGTGTAACTTATGGCGAAAAAGTCCAGAGAAATTATAAGGAATATAATAAGCCGCTAGTTACGCAGAAACTGGTTCCTCTCAAGGATGACAAAAAATGCAAAACACAGCGATACAATGGGATAAAAAGTCATATGCATCTTCATAAAAAAGACAGTTTTCACCCACATTTAAAATGTGGTAACTGTTTTTGAAGTCAATATTCTGGATCTTAAAGTCTAAGGAAGTTATAGGTGGTTTTGGTGCATAGGAGTATTCTAAAAGAAATGTTGCATGTTGCAATTTTAGATAAATTCAAGGAAAAAGGAAACGAACGTTTACTAAGCTTCGCTATAATGACGACAATAGATTTAAAAGGAGGTGGATCACAACTTCAAATATTTCAAGAACAGCAATGCTTCCCCTCTCTGGTGGATGGGCTTCAACAAAAATCAGTTTCGTTCTTAGCGGTGCACATTCTCCTCTCGGTGACCGCTTTTCTTGGCAATTCCCTTATCCTTATTGCCCTTCGAAAGGAATCTTCCCTTCATCCGCAGTCCAAACTGTTGTATCGTAGTCTGGCCATAACTGACCTGTTGGTTGGTCTTGTTAGTGAGCCTCTCTCTGTTACTTATTGGATATTCTTGGCTCAGGAAAACTGGAGTCTTTGTCAATACGCAAGGGACGCATACCACATAACAAGCTCTGCATTATGCGGAACGTCTTTGATGACGATGACGGCCATAAGCGTGGACAGGCTTCTCGCCCTGTTGTTGGGGATGAGATACAGACAAATTGTAACGTTAAAACGCACATACATCATTGCAGCTACCCTGTGGGTTATACCCACTGCCGCTGCTTTATTCATCAATTTATATCATCGTATAACGAATTGGTATGAATATATAGTTATACCATCTTGCTTAGTTATCACAATCATCTCGTACACAAAGACTTTCCGCACTCTCAATCGTCATCAGGCAGAAGTGCAAGGTCGTGTTCAACAACAGCCGAGCCAACCAAATGCACTAAATATGGCGCGATACAAAAAGGCAGTGTACAGTGCACTGTGGGTGCATTTAGCATTACTTGTTTGTTATGCACCATACTTTATAGTGGCAATTGCAATCGCTGAAAGTAAAAGATATTCATCACACTTATTGGTATTAAGGGGAGCAGCAGGTATCTTAGTTTACTTCAACTCGACATTAAACCCGTTTCTTTACTGCTGGAAGATTAGTGAAATAAGACAAGCGGTAAAACAGACTATTAGAGAAGCACTATGCTGAAGTTAGAAATAATAATATGTGATTGCACGAGCAGTTGTCGCGCATAGAAAAGTTCAATGTACTTGTTTCAGATCCATCGAGAACAGCTAAAGAGAAGTCGAGTCAAAAAGACTCATTTAACTAAATGTATTAAAGTAGAGGAAAGTCTCTGGTTGGCATTCCTGATGATAAACAACGTATTGCAAACGGATAGAAACATGTTCTTGAGAGGTAGATAGGAGATGGGATTTTTTTCCTATCTTTTTAAAACAGCGTTAGTCAAACAAAGATTTAGGAGAGACTTTTCAGCTTCAAAAAGTAGGCAGTTTGCTGTAAGAGCCAGTTTACAAGTCAGCCGGTAAGCGAGCTCAACATTTTTATCATGGGGTAATCCTTAAATCAATTTACTTTTTTTAAAAATCAAACTTAACCATGATTATCCCTGTTTCTCATAGAGTTGTCTTTAAAGTAACAATCTTTAGCCAAAGAGGAATTTACTGAAATTACAGCCGAAGAAAATCAAATTTATACCCTTATTTTGGTCGGGTTTCGACCGGGATCAGAATGCCGTTGCTACAGGAGACCATTATGATGAAAATGTTCTTGTAGCTTTCGCCTTTAATCCGAGTATAGCGTTTCAAGATAACGCACAAAAGAAAAAAGAAATCGAAATAACGATCGCATTACAATCACTCAATCGCAAAATGATGAAGTGCGCATAATGACATGTCCATCTTCGGTTCAGAATACTGCAGGCACGCAGTTAGGCATTACACGAGGGCGTGAACTTCGACAAGAAACTAATTCTTAGCAAACATTTTAGCGAATTATGCAAGAAGGCCAGTCAAAGGGTGGGCGTTCTCGCCAGGTTTAGAAACGGAGACTAAACTATTACTATATAAAACTGGTATTATGCCATATCTCACCTATTGTCATCTCATAATGGCATTTCTGTAGGGTGTCGGATGCAAGGAAAGTTGAAAGAATTCAAGAGCGAGCACTGAGGATAGTTTATAATTCACATTCAGAAGCGTACATGAACTTATTAGATCGTGCTAAACTACCTACCCTTCTTAATAGGAGATTGCAAGATATAGTTATACTTATGTATAAGGTTAAATATAGGCTAGTTCCTGATTTCATTTGTGACATTTATAGTCCTAAGTCTTGTAAATATAATTTAAGAAATCAAAATTTTTATATTCCTTGGTTTAATTCTGTATTGTACGGTAAAAACTCTCTTAGATATGTTGGACCATTTCTATGGAACAAACTGAAAAAAAACATCACTGAAATTAGTAGCCCCTCTTGGTTTAAGTTCCATATTAGACGTAAGGATCTTACCGAACCGATAAATGGTAACAATTGCTCCGCGTGCGTAATTTGTACCTCTTAGGTTATATAATCTATAGCTTATTTCTTATAATTAATAAGGTTATTCATCTACGTTGCTCCGCGTGCGTAATTTTTATCCCTTAGGTTATATAATCCATAGCTTATTTGTTATCATTAATTAGGTTATTCATCCACGTTGTGTCCCCAATTAGCGTCAGCTAAATACATTGACACATGAATAATGTTCATCATCATCATCATCATCATCATCTAAAAGTACTCCTTTTTTCTTCATTTCAATAGAGTTATATTGTACCGTTGTCTGGCAACGACTGATCTGTTGTTTGACCTTGTTAGCCAGTCTCTTGCTGCTACGTATGGGATGTCTGTGGTTCGTGAAAGATGGGTTTTTTGTCGATACACATCAGAGGCAACTTTCATAACAAGCGTATGTTTGGTGTATTTATTGACTATGACGGCCATAAGCTAAGCGTGGACAGACCTCTTACCTTTCTGTTGGAGCTGAAATACAAACATATCGTAGCTTTGAAGCGCACATATTTAACAAATGGTAAACACCACAGCGTACTCTATTGAGTTATGATGCACGCGGGAGGTTGCTAAGCACGAAAGAAGCGGAAGAGTCGCGCGAGGCGATAGCCGAGAGCGACTCTAGCTTCTTGATTTTGTTATTAAAACAGAATGTTTGTGAAGATTCTACGGCACAGGAAGAATGTTAGGGTACAAGCACCTGCCGCATGCATGAAAGCTTGTGTACATGTAACAAGCAAGCTTTTACCTCATCCCAAGTACTGTCAAATTGAGGAAATAATTACAAAAGTGCCATCACGCCCTCATACACGTGACTGAATGATTTGTTAGAGGGATAATCCTAAATAATTTTAATAGCTTAATGGGAGGGCATGGTCGAGTTTTGAAGGAAAATAAGTGGAATGGCCCAAAGCATTAATTTGGTTGTGGTATTTCCTACCTGTCGAGTGATTGTCTCATTTCCAATTTTGGTCGGATGTGAGGCGCAAAGAAAAAAAGCCGGTAATGGGCTGTCATTTACGAAGTCTGCGTTCAAATAGTTTCCGACTTAATAACGTTTCACGTCGAATATTCAAGTTTCTGGGTGAGTGTAATTAAACAAAGTCAGCTTTACGTGATCGTGACCTAGCAGGTGCTGTCAAGGTAACAATATCTGTCTTCAGATGCAATTACAAAAAGACATTAAGACAAAAAAACAAAACAACTGTTTATGAAGTCACGAAACGCTGAAGAATATTTTCTAGCCTAAATACTGCCTCTCAACTTCAAGAAATGTGGTAGTGTTGGGTAGAATTTCATTTAAGATCTCCTTTTCAGAAAACGGTAAGTTATTATTTCTCTTTTCATGCTCGATCGCTCGCTCGAAATTGATTTTCGGAAGCAAAATATAAACAAAGGAAGAAATTATTCATAATTACGCGTACTATCTACACTTTTTGAAACATTTCGCCTCAGAAGAGAGAGGTTTTTTTATCCCATAGTAAAATTATGACAGCAGTATTTGATACATCTTAAATCAGTGCTAAGTAAAGCATATACTAGACATGCAGGCTTGGCGCAGCCCCTAACAGTTTCTTTAGAAACTATCAGCTTTTATCCAAATTCATCAAGCTATTTAGAGGTAAATTAATTCGAATATCTTAAAAGAGTTGGGTATCTTTCGCACTCTTAAAATACTGATATACTGAATACTGAATACTGATGTCTCTATTTATTCCTGTTGTTGCTATCTCAACCCTGAGGCACCCACTCTCAATGCTACTGTTTGGGTGCCTCTTGTTCACGAACAATGGAATCTTTGTCGATACGCATTTGACGCCACCTTCCTCACAAGCTGTGCAGTATGTGCAGTGTCGTTGATGACGATAACGGCCATAAGCGTAGACAGACGTGTCGCCCTGCTGTTAGGGCGGGTGCCAGATAAATTGTAACTTTGAAACGCACATATATCATTGTAGCTACCTTTTGGATTGTATCTACTGTCACTGCTTTATGCTACACATCAGATTGCCTATACTCATTTCTTATGGCCATATAGTTATGCCATCTTGCCTTGTTATTTTAGTCGCCTGGTGTATGAAGATTTTTCGGGGTCTCAGTTATCACCAGGCTCAATTACAAGATCTTGTTGAACAACAGCCGAGCCAAAAAAGCAGTGTTCAGTGCACTGTGGGTGCAGATAGCATTGGTAGTTTGCTATGCACCATGCTTTATAGTGGCAATTGTAATCGCGGACAGTAAAACATATTCATCACACTTATTAGTATTAAGGGGAGCAGCAGGTGTCTTAGTTTACTTTAACTCGAATTTAAACCCATTCCTTTATTGCGATGAGATAAGTGAAGTAAGACAAGCAGTGAAGCAGACAATCAGACAAGCACTTTGCTGTCTATGGAGTTAGGTCTTCCTCGACTCATATATAATACTTTTAAAGCTGAAAGTGATTACACAATTATTGTATGAAAACACTCGTTAAATTTAGCAAATAGAGAAGCCTTGACTATGCTCTGTTCTGTAGTAAAGCCGGTAAGAAGCGGCTAGTAGCCTCGTCATGGGTCATTGACACGTATTCCCGTCCGTTGTCGTCTAACAAGAACTGGAAGCTTTGCTTCGTCAACTGTAGTACACCTTCGCGTCCTCAACGAGACCAGTACAAGGTTATATGAAGCCAAATGTTCCGTACAAGACCCCAAGGATTGTCTCCCCAGACTGGATTTGACGACTGCAAGTTTCGGAGGTCAGTTACTTGAATTGGAGGTTTGTGTTTCGTGTACTGTGTTTCCTTTGTTCTCGCGCTTGTTTCGCTTTATTTGACTCCGGAAGAGCTTGTTTGACACTTGGAAATCTGTACCTTTTGAAATAGAAATTATCCTGTTAAATGGCGGGTTGTTGAGGTATCTTTCAATTGCGTTTCGCAATCCAAGAAGGGATGACCTTGAATACAATACACCATCTTTTGTTCGCGCTTCTGAACTGATTCGTTCTTCAGTGCATAATATGAAGCATGCAGTAATTTTACAGTCGAGCTTGAAAGGTGGCTAAGTGTTGCTAAAGTCGGAGCTTACCAAAACCAAAGGTTTATAAGTTATGATAATAATGGTAAAAAGTAGTAAGTAATAGATTGTTCTTCAAGTCAGTAATAAATTTAAGACAACCTATCCCGGGCTT
Organism: Stylophora pistillata; assembly: GCF_964205215.1. Taxonomy (NCBI): domain Eukaryota; kingdom Metazoa; phylum Cnidaria; class Anthozoa; order Scleractinia; family Pocilloporidae; genus Stylophora; species Stylophora pistillata. The sequence continues at coordinate 27,682,217 of NC_142529.1, forward strand.
TTATTTACCACCTCGATCAATAAATAGTCGTGTTTATTTCAATAATGGAATATAACTGTCAAAATTACCAAACGAGAATCGCTCATCACTGTAGAGAATCACAGGAAGAAAATTCAATAACTTTCCTTTTACATGAAAGTTTACCTAACACGAAGGTATTTTACTCGTCTGATTGTGAACAAATCGGATCTAGGGCCTACTAGGCTACCTTTGGCTTGTCATTATCCGGGGTAATCACTACTGGTGAGTTCGCCGGCGAAAGGGGAGAAAAACCAGAGAATGAAAAAACAAATTGTAGAAACAGAAATGGTTTACTGGCGTAATCGATGTTTTTGTTAACTATTTCGTTTCAAGTACTAGTCAGAAACATAGCCGAGAGAGAAAAGCTCGAAAGCGTAAATTAAATAATCAGGTAAATTCAAACATTTTAAAACAAGTTCGTAGCTGTGACGAAAATTTGAATTTAAATAGTTTGATGAGTTCGGAAATTGTCAAAAAATTCAACTTTTCCGAGACTGAGTGCAATCGCCAGCTTAAATAATTTATTTTGCTTGCTAAGGCCTATGATTCAAATTTCAACTGACTCCTAAAAAATGATATGAACACTTGATAAGCGTCCAGCCAATGAAATTTTAATGACAGATGTCTCTACATCTACCCTATAGTTTATTTCGTAACTAAGGTATCTCGCAGGTTGAGGGCGTTTTCTGACACAAAAAAGAACTTCCGACGCATTTTAACTGCGTAAACGCTGGTGGGGAATTCTAATCGTGAACTTTCCTAAGGAAGTAGGGCTTCAGTAGTCGTTGGTGGGCGTGGTCATTAGGGAAGTAGCAGTTTTCTTCGTTTACATTAACTCGACGTTAAATCCATTTCTTTACTGCTGAAAGATCAGTGAAGTAAGACAAGCAGTGAGGCAGACAATCAGACAAGCACTTTACTGTCCACGGCGCGGAGTTAGATCTTTCTCGAGTTGTATTTTTATTCGTGCTCTCAATGCTGAGAGTGATGAAGTCACGTCAAGTATGTTATTAGAAATATTGTTGTTCAAGGTTTTTACATAGTCTGTTGTGAATATTTTACTCGTTAATTTATGTTTTGTTGCGTTGTGAATATTTTGCTTAGTTTATGTTTCCTTACGTTGATTTACGTGACGCAAAGCCCTCTGAGGCTCTTGCTTCTAATCGGGTAATCATTAACACAAAATGGCTTGTTGTGTAAACTAGAAAGCCTTTTTTAACGAAGAAAACTAAAAGTAAGGTAGAATTTAAAGAGAATTAGCTACCAATGATCAAGAATACGACAAGGCATATTTGAAGAAAGATAAGCATACATGTTTAATTAATCTTCTTTTAGCAATATAAAAGTATTGGATAAAACTTCGAAGAGTAGTTTGTGAGAGTGTTTCGAGGTACTTCTTATCGAGTTGTATTGGTTCACCTTTAGTCTCGAGCTTGTTTTGTCATCAGAAAAATGTCCGTAATGCTTTTGAATATGCAGAGTGGTTTCGTTGCTTGTGAATATACCCACCGGTACTTTAAAATGCACCTAAACTCAGAATTTTTTTTTTTCGCTTAACGAAATAAGCGTATTTTTTGGAGTATTTCTGTGCAAAAATTTTTTAATTTGCTCAAATCTTTAATTTTCTGTGCCCAGTCAAAATACGGAAAATCGGCCGCCATCTTGCCCTACGGCCGAGTTTAAAGAGGAATGGCTCTAGCGGGTAATGTGGCGTCAAATCGAGAACACGAAAGTCTGCATTTGACACATTTTCACTTGTTTGGGAAGGTTGTCGTCGATATTGTTCGAAATATGCCGACTAGGTGTGTTGTATGAGGAATGTATGAAGCGCGATACCTTCTTGTAAATTTCGCACGTGGCGTGAAAACAAAAGAACAAAGAATTGCTGCCGTTTCATTCTTTTACATTTTCTATTTGTTCTTCTCCTTTCGCCAACAAATTGTAAGTGATTATCTTAGATATGAGATATAAATTTAGCCTATTGAACTTGTCAATTACACCAGGTATGAAATAACAATAAGGGGCAATTGTAGAGACATCTTTTAATATTTCTCCTCCCATTGCACAGTGCGACAAACAGACCCTCTTTACTTGGATCAACTTATGTTGATAGGAATCTTATTAAGTGCCATATTGTTTGTGTGGTAAGTTGACACTAATAATTATCAGACTCGGCAAGCTGAAAATGGAAAAAGTTCTCAACTTAATGTTAAACCAAGGTGGAATCGAAATTTGTTTAATTCTTTATTCCAAATAGCGACCTCAGCTAAACTAGTAAGCAATTATATGTGGACGGCTCTCAACTGTTTATATCAATCAATTACCAAAGCTGAATTTAAATACGAATTAGCACTTAAGTCAAATCCCTTGGTAAGTACAAAACACGTCAGCTATAATACTGATTGAAAATACAATATGAATAAGGGAACTTTCTTTGATATGCTGTTAACAAGACCAACCAACAGATCAGTTGTTGCTAGATAACGATATAAGAGTTTGGACGGCGGATGAAGGGAAGATTCTTTGTGAAGGGCAACAAGAATAAGAGAATTGCCAAGAAATGCTGTGATGGAGAGGACAATGTTGACTGTCAAGAAAGAATTTTAAAAAAATTCTTGTCGAAGCCCACCAACCAGAGAGGGGGAATAATACAGTTCTTGAAATGTCTTGGTCTGTGTTCCACCCCAGTAAAATTTGCCGTCGACATTATTCTGTATTCCTCTTTTTTTTTCCTTTTTTGAGAAATATTCGATCTAAACAGCTACACAACGACGACGATCACTAAAAAAAGAGCTCCCAACGTACTGAGTCATATAACTTCCCCATCATTGCTTATTCGTTTGAAAAATGTCAGAGAAATTGTCGCTTTAACTTGTCAGGTACACCCCGTATAAAATTGGAAAAGGAAGCAAATACATAAAAACACCTGTAACATAATTACTGTTTTCTCTGTACGACCTAAAATCCCTCTTAAGTGAGCCTACGGGCCCATTATCAACGTTTCAGTAAGAGTTACTTCGCTCGTGAATGATAAGTTTGAGGCCTTGAGCGACACGACTCGTGGACAAAAGAGCGACGCAAAACTAATAACAACGACCTGCTCGCAAGCTGACCTAGTTTCATTGATGGGGTGTCAATCAAATGTCCATATCATTTGTGTAAAGTTGAGGCTTGAATCATTATCAGCCTAAGCAAGCTAAAAATAAAGAAGATTCAAGTTAAGGATTTCCAACCCATATCAATCAGTCAAGGAAATTCAAATGTCTATAACGAATTGAAATTGATGTATAGCCACACATGCAAACTTACTTTAACATATTCGAATTCAACAGTGTAATTAGTAACATTTTGTAGCTCTTTTACCTCCGTTTCGTCTCCGACAAAACTAGAACAAAGCAAAAGAAGAGCTAAAAAATGACGCGAACATACAATTTTCTGCCGCTTTCGTTTACATTCTCTATTTGTTTTCCTCCTTTCGCCAACAAATTAATATTCTTAGTGATTTTCCTGGATATTCATAAGCCAAAGTTTGCCTATTACATCGTAGTTATACAATTTCTTCGCTTCCAACGTCTTGTTCGCGAAAAGACAAGTAAATTATTTTGGCATCAAACAAGCTTTGACGTATAAGGCAGGTCACTGAGTTCTTTATGTCGTAATTATCTCAAGCGATTATATTAGCAATTGTTCGCTGATAATGAAGTTTTTATTATAATGCTAAAGTTAACATGATAATCCATTGATCGAGAAGTAAAATGAATGAATTGGGATAAATTTGATCGAAAAAACAAAGTTTGTGTTGTTAACTTGCTTGCTGCCAATTTTGGTGACCGAGAGATCAAGGCTTTTAGAGAAAATGGTGAAAGAAACAAAGGTATCAAAAACTCTGTTCAGCCACCTTAATCTAGGAATGAATTAGTACCAAGAGTCAATCACATGGACAAATGTGATAGTATTGTTATTCTACAACTTATTAAAAGCTCAGTCTTATTATGTAGAAATTCATTCAGAGCTGAGTAAGGAGGATTAATGAATATCATCAGTGTGGGGAAAAAAAAGAAAAATCCGGTGAAAAGAACTCTATAAGAACCAGTAACTTCCATTTTTATTCCATATGCTAATTTACACATTGCTAGCATTGGTCAAGCAATCTTATACATCTCTAAAATTCCTAAGCATTATGCACTATGTACAGACTTCCAATTTTTTGATAAGTTTCTAATTTCTTCCTATATATCCAACATACAACATACCAGACGAGCGTTCTCTCTGGCTGGTACTAATCGTGACGTTTTTACTAAGCTATGAAAACTGTCCATTGGAGTGTACCCTAAGAAACCGGGGACCTAACTCTAAAACCATGGACAGCAAAGTGCTTGTCTGATTGTCTGCTTCACTGCTTGTCTTACTTCACTTATCTTCCAGCAGTAAAGGAATGGGTTTAACGTCGAGTTAAAGTAAAGGAAGACATTTGCTACTCCAAATACTACTGAGTCGAATGAATACATTTTATCGTCACCGATTACTACTGCCACTATGATTAAGTATGGTGCGTAGCAAACTACTAGTGCTAACTGCACCCACAGAGCATTGTACACTGCCTTTTTGTATAGCGCCATGTTCAGTGCATTTGGTTGGCTCGGCTGTTGTGGGCCATGATCTTGTTCTTGAGCCCGATGATGACTGAGACCCCGAAAAATGTTTATATACGAGAGGAATGAAATAACAAGGCAAGATGGTATAATTATATAGCCAAACCAAATGGTTATACGGTAATCTAATATGGAGCATAAAGCAGCGACGCTAGATACAATCCAAAAGGTAGCTAAGATGATGTATGTGCGCTTCAAAGTTACGATTTGTCTGTATCTCAGCCCCAACAATAAGGCGAATAGTCTATCCACGCTTATGGCCGTTATCGTCATCAACGACACTCCACATAATGCTACGGATGCGAGGGAGGCGGCGTCATATGCGTATCGACAAAGATTCCATTGTTCGTGGACCACGGAAATCCAAGTCGCAACAACGAGAGGCTGGGTAACAAGACCAACCAACAGATCAGTTGTTGCCAGACAACGATACAACAGTTTAGACGGCGGATGAAGAGAAGATTCTTTGTGAAGGGCAACAAGGATAAGAAAATTGCCAAGAAATGCTGAGACGGAGAGGAGAATGTGAACTGCTGCGAAAGAAACTGATTCTTGCTTAGGCCCACTCAACAATAAAAGGGAGCATCGCAGTTCTCCAAATGTTTTGGTCAGTATTCCACCTCTTGTGAAATTTGTTGGGGACATTGTTCTGTGTTCGTTTCGTTTTTTCTGGCAAGTTATCTATGATTGCAACTAGAAATGAGGTCCAAACAGCACACGCCTACCAACGATCACTGAAACCCTACTTCCTAAACAATATCCACAATTACAATCCTCACCAGCGTTTAAGCATTTAAAATGCGTCAAAAAATTCTCTGTTGTGTTAAAAAATTCCCGGAACATGCGAGGTACCTCAGTTGAGAAAAAATACTAAAATATGGAGACATCTGTTATTAACCTCCACTGACAGGATGCTAATCAAATGTTCATATTATTTTTTCGGAATTGAAACTTTAATCATTATCAGCCTCAGCAAGTTTGACAGATAATTTAAACTGGCGATTTTTCTCGGTCTTAGAATAAATCGAGCTTCACGAACGGATCAAACTGTTTTAATTCAAATTTTGGTCGCAGCTGCGAATTTGTTTCAAATATTTGAATTTACCCGTGTAGTTAATTGCGCTTTGCAGTTTTTCAGTCATCTTTACGTATCCGACCAGTACCTTCGACGAAATTGCCACAAAAGCAAAATATTACGCCAACAAACCATTTTCTACAATTATTTTGTCATTCTTTGTTTATCCTTCTCCTTTTGCCAGCGAACTCATAGTGATGATCCCTGATAATGACAAACCTAAGGTAGCCAACTAGACCCTAGATCAAATTTGTTTTCTCAGTTCCAATGTCTTGAACACAATATATAAGACCAAGAAAATACTTTCGTATCAGGTGAACTTCCATGCAAAAGGAAATTTACTGAACTTTTCTTCCTGTGATTGCCTTCAGCGATGAATAATTCTCGCTGGGTAATGCTGACAGTTTTTTCCCGATATGGAGGTGAACATGACAATTAATTAATAGAGATGGAAAATAAAGGGGTGCGTTTTCCAATCGTATCAGTGACTCGATGAACAATTTATTTCCTTCTAGTTTATTATCATTTTTCGAGCTCGACTATAAAATTGACGTCGGTTGGCATTTAAAATGTCTCAGGAAACTGTCTACCGTGTTAAAAAGTCGCTTTTTTCATACCCTAAATGGTATGAATTAGCAATAAAAGGCAAGCCAGATATAGAGACATCTATCGTATCATTTTTAGAAGAGCAACAAACCATCTCTCTAAATTTGATAGGGTGCTTTTGAAATGTCCATATCATCTGCATGAGCTTTAAACTTGACTGATCATTATCAACCTCGGTAAACTAGAAATAAAGAATAATAAAAGCTGACGAATTCACTTGGTCTAAGAAAAAAACTGGATACTCGAAAGCATCAAACTATTGAAATTGAAATTGTAATGAGAGATGCCAGCTTATATTTAAAATACTTCATTTCAATTTCTAGTGAACACAGTTTTGCACATTTTCCCATACATTTCCATCTAATTTTGAAGTGTGGATACGCTATTGTCCTAGAACCGGTATGTTCTAACTACTGTCTCGTCGCAAAGAGTTTGGACGGCTGATGGAGGGAAGATACCTTGTGAACGAGTTCTTGTGTTGTTTTCGTCTACTTTCCACCTCTAGTGAAATTTGTTGTCAACATTATCTGTTTTCTTTTTCTTGTCGTGTATCTGTGATTGCAAGGAGAAATATATGTGTAAACTGCAGACACCGAGCCGCGATCGCTTAAACCTCACTTCTTTAAATTTAGCCACATAAAGACCACCTCACCAGCCTTTATTCATTCAAAATGTGTTCGGAAATTTTCTGTTCTTTCAAAAAACTGATTAACTTTTTCCGGAATCCATCAGGTGCCTCACGTATGAAATAGCAATAAAAGGAGATTATAGACACCTGCTTCAGTTTTTACAATGCACTGAACAGATAATAATAATAATAATGATAATAATAATAATAATAATAACCTTTATTTAAAGAGGGTGACACCAATTACTTTTGGAAGTATTCTCCCTAGAGTCCCTCTTTACCTGGATCATTTCATCCGGATAATTTGAAGCGAATGTTTTGGTATGAAGCAAGTTTTCTTTTATGTGGCAAGAGAATTAAAGTCTTGTTGCGATTCTCTTGAGCGATTGACAATTCTCTATTCGCATTGAAAGTTGTTATCCAATATTGAATTAAACATGATAGTTTATTGATGGAGATGGAAATGAAGGGATGGGTGGTCATCACTTTTCAAGACTCGATGAACAATTCTTTTCATTCTATTTTTTTTAATTTTATCATCACTTGTGAATATTAAGTTGCGTACTGCTCCGCCTATTACCAACTCTTACCAGTCTTTCAAGCTCGACTGTAAAATTACCGCATGCTTCGTATCGCACACAGAGCAATGAATAATTGTTAAAACTCAAAATTTAGGAGACATCAGTTAGTCATGACAGACCCGACCTCGTTTTGAGTCTAGGCTTTATCGAATACCAAATTATTCATTTTGTACTCGTTCTATAGTTACTTTTCTTTCAAGCCTATAATTTTTTTTACTTTAAATCTGTTATTATATTAATCGACGGGGAACTAGCTGATGGACAAACCAAACGAGTGCGTGAATCTGTTGCTTAAAAGATGCAGTATATCATGCAATTCTTCAATACGGTTTAGGAGTTTATCCAGGAAATTTTTACTTCTTTTAAATTCTCTTTGATTATTCCGAATAGCAACTGCAGCTGAACTTCTAAACAGTTACGAGTGGGCCGACACCAGCTTTTTCTTCTCAATTAGTAGAGTTTAGCTAAAAAGAATTATCGTTGGCAAAAACAAAGACATCTGCTATATTTCTGTTTGACAATACCATAAGGAAACTCTTTCTTGTCACCCTTTATAAGAGATGAATTAAGTGGTAGATTGGGATAAATTGTCATTTAAGGGTCGATTATTAAGTGGAGATGTTCTTCCTTTATTGCGTTCGATACTAAACTAAAGATCTGTGTGAAGTTCAGACTTGACACATAATCAGCCTCAGCGAACTGAAAATAAAAAGTTCAAGCTGGGTACTTTACTTGGTCAAAGCAAGAGATCGTCCGAGGAAACATTAATTTCGTGACAATCTGCGAATGCATCAAATAACTGAAATTCAAATTTTTGTCACAGATGTCAACTTTGAATTAAATTTGCAATGAACAAAGTTTTGGAGCCAATTTTTCTCTTTTTTGTATCCCCTGACTAAAATCTTAAACAAAACCGTGACAGGATGTCAACCTACCAAACTATATACTTTTTGCAATTTTACAATCTTGGTTAGAATATTCAAAATGAACGTCGTTTATAATATTTTAATGGTGCATTTCTCTAAATTCTCCTTTGATCACGACGGTTTGAATTACGAATTGTTAAAGCGCCACACGATGATTGAATTTCATTTACCTCAAGACGACGAGAGTAAATATTAACCAGCGCGTTGAGCAATAAAGCGTCAAAATCAAGCAATTTCCCTAGGGAAGCAAACAAAGGTGGAAATTGTTTAACTTAACATAAAAATATGTCGAGAACTCTCCGCTGTAACTGCTCTTTAAAGTTTTACCCAATGCCGTCACATTTTGTTAAAGAAATTAAACATGAGAGTAAAATGCCTATAACTCTGTTTTCATGACAAAGTTAGAATTCGAATAGGATTAGATTTAATCGAACATGATCTAATGATAAAAATAAGTGAAAGAAGTTTTACACTACGTTTCGATGACACCATGTCATCATTTTCAAGTGAGAAGATAATAAAATTTGACAACTTAATATATACCGTGCAAGGCGATAAAACGTAAGATATGCATGTAAAAAGTGACAAATTTAAATAAAATTAAATTTGCGCGTATTGAGTCTGATTGTGTGTTCAAGCATGGCCTTTTCTTTGTTATGAATAACATTTCATAAATCAGACAGTCCAGTTTTCCCTTACACTTTGCTGAAGTTCTTATTTCTTGCTTATCCAAGGACAGATCTTACGAACGTTCTCAAATAAGAATCGTGACTTAATGACTCAGCTTTGAAATTTAAAATAATATAAGTATCAATTTGATGAGGATTTAGCTCCATGGAAAGCAAAGTGCTTTTCTGATGGTTTGCTTTACTGCCTGTCTTACTTCACCAATCTTCCAGCAGTAAAGAAAACGGGTTTAACGTCGAGTTAAAGTAAATTAAGACAACTGCTACTTCCCTTAATACTACTAGGTGTGATGAATATGTTTTACTGTCAGCGATTACAATTGTTACTATAAAGGATGGTGCATAACAAACTACTAACGCTAACTGCACCCACAATGCACTGTTCACTGCCTTTTTGTACCGCGCCATGTTCGGTGCATTTGGTTGGCCCGGCTGTTGTTGGAGATGATCTTGTACTTGAGCCTGATGATGACTGAGAACCCGAAAAATTTTCATATACGAGGCGACTGAAATAACAAGGCAAGATGGTGTAATTATACTATCATATAAAATGAGTATACGGTAATCTAATATGTAGCGTAAAGCAGCAACACTGGATACAATCCAAAAGGTAGCTACAGTGATGTATGTGCGCTTCAAAGTTACAATTTGTCTGTATCTTAACCCAAACAACAGGGCGAGAAGTCTGTCCACGCCTATGGCCGTCATCGTCAGCAATGACACTCTACATAATGCAACGTCTGTAAGGAAAGCGGCGACAAATACGTATCGACAAAGATTCCATTGCTCGTCAGCCACGGACATCCAATAAGTAGCACTGAGAGGCTGGCAAACAAGACCAACCAACAGATCAGTTGTTGCCAAACAGCGATACAAGAGTTTGGACGGAGGATGCAAGGAAGATTGTATGTGAAGGGCAACGAGGATAAGAGAATTGCCAAGAAATGCTGTGATGGAGAGGAGAATGTAGATTGGTAGAAAAGAAATTTTAAATTTTTGCGGAAGCGCCACCAACCAGAGGGGGGGGGGGGGGGGGGAACAGTACAGGTCTTGAAATATCTTGGTCTGTGTTCCACCTCCAGTGAAATTTGTTGTCGACATTATCCTGTATTAGTTTCCTTTTTTCTTAGATTGAAGTTATCTGTGATTGCAACGGGAAATATTTCATCTAAACAGCTTCACAACGATGACGATCATTAAAACCTTACTTCCCACTTAATGATCATATAGAGACTTCCTCATCATTGTTTAATCGTTTGGAAAACTTCAGAGAAATCGTCACTTTAATTTGTCAAATATATAAAAACACCTGTAACATTAATATTGTTTTCTCTGTGAGATAAACAACCCCTCCTTACTTAGCCGACGGGAAGGCACTCATTTTAAACGCTTCCGTATGAGTTTTTTGTACCTTGCTGGTGAATAAGTTTGAGGCCTCGAGCAACACAACTCGTGAGCGAAGGAGCAACTTCCCGCAGTGCTCTTAACGAGGACCCAGCTCGCAAGCTGACCTTGCTCCATCGATAGAGTGTCAATCAAATGTCCATATCATTTATGTAAAGATAATTTTTGGCTCATTATCAACCTCAGTAACATTAAAATATAGAGGGTCTAAGCTAGGGATGTCAAACCCATGTCAATCAATCAAAGAATTCGAATAAATATATAGATTAAAATTGATGTCTGGCCACTGATGCAACCTTATTTTAAAATATTCGAATTCAACCGCGTGATTAGTAACATTTTGGGGCTCTTTTACCTCCGTTTCTTCTCCAAGAGTAGAACAAAATAAGAGAAGAGCAAAATATTAGGCGAAAAAGCAGTTTACAATCGTTTCTTTTACATTCTTAATTTGTTCTCCTCCTTTCACCAACAAATTCTAAGTAAATGTTATGTTATCAGACAAGCTTTTATTTTTGCGGCAGGTGACTTAATTCTTTATGTTCTAATTCCCTCGAGCGATTAGCAATTGTCCTCCGATGATGAAAACTTTATGACAGTGCTGAAGGGAACATGATATTCTTTCGATCGAGAAGGAAAATGAAGGAGGGGATAAGTTTATCATTTATAAAACTATGATGGCTCTTGGTTACGTCTTTGGCAACTCTTGTGCACCTTTCTCTTTCTGCAGACTTCGTGCGTGCTTCATATTTTAATGAACACATACTGACCTAGCCACGATACACTCGGCTTTGTTTTGAGTACGAGGTTTTTATCAAGTACCAAATAATTAATTTCATCTTTGTTACATACAAACTACTTTTCTTTCGACTCTACATTCATTTCAACTTTTTATCATATAAGGGGCAAAATTACTGAATTGTGATTGGTCAAGACAGAGGGCATTTTTTTCTTAATTTTTGTAATTGCCCCGGGCAAAATTACTTGAAAATGATTGGCTGAAAATCGCTTAGCAACGGCTGCCAAGGTAAAGAAATTTCTGTTTGTTTTGTAACAATGGCGTCTCGTTTTGCGCGAGATCAGTAAGAAAACATTTTGTCCCTTATATTATATACAAGTAATCACATGGTTCCTCGTAAAATTAAGGATTAATATCACTTGTGTTTTCGGAAGTTGCAGTAATTGCCCGAGTCGCGCAGCGACGAGGGCAATTTTTTAGCAACTTCCGAAAACACAAGTGATATTAATTCTTAATTTTACTCGGCCCCATGCGATTACCTATACTAATCTATTCTTTTATTCACCAACGCGGAAATAGCGGAGAGACAAACCCAACGAGTGCGTATCAAACTTTTGGTTAGGATTTTGGCCCGACAATAAGTCAAGCTTTCGCTCCTTATATGTCCTTATCTATTGTTCGAAGGAAAGGGTTTCTATTATTCGCAAGACAAAGGTTAGTAATCACCGGCGCGTAGCCAGCTCACCGAGCGCGAAATTCAAATTTCTTCGGAAGTGATTAGTGTTACAAACACAGCCTTTGTTGGGGAGGGTGTGGTAATGATTGTTGCAGCCTAGACACATCTAAAGGGAGTGGGGTGGGGAAGTTTGTGACAAGAAGAGCGAGGTCTGGACGATAAGTAAGCGAAAACTTACGCTTTAATAAAACTCATTTGTGAAAAAGAATGAATTGATGTATTCATGACAAAGTTTGGTAGCATGCGCTTCAAAGTTACAATTTGTCTGTATCTTAGCCACAACATCAGGGAGAGAAGTCTGTCCACGTAAATGGGTATCATCGTCATCAAAGACACTCCACATATTTCATGGGCTGTGATGTAGGCTGATTCAAACGCGTATCGACAGAGATTCCATTTTTCGTGGACCTTGAACATCTAAAAAGTTGCAAGGAAAGTCTGGGCCACAAGACTAACCAACAGATCAGTTGTTGCCAGACAACGATACAAGAGTTTGGATGGTGGATGTAAGGAAGATTCTTTGTGAAAGGCAACGAGGATAAGAGAATAGTCAAGAAATGCTGTGATGGAGAGGAGAATGTGGACTGCGAAGAAAGGAATTGTTTCTTGATGAGGCCCTCCAACCAAAGAAGGGGAGGATGGCAGTTGTTTACGATATATCGTATAGCATATCGTCAACTATCAAACTCTTTGCAAATGACACGAAAGTCTACAGAGAGATCGCTGACAGCCTAAATGATACTCAAGCCCTTCAAAGCGACATTGATCACTTAGCAAACTGGGAAACTTTATAACAGTTGAGATTTAACCCGGAGAAGTGCGAAACAATGCGCATTACCCATAACCGCGACAACTCGTCTCCTTCGTATATTATGGGAGTTGCAATCAAACCAGTAAAGCATGGGAAAGACCTAGGAGCTTTGAATTCCTATGACTTGTCGTGAGGTGCTCAAGTTGATGGTGCTGTGAGAAAGGCTAATAAAATCTTAGGCATTGTTTACAGAACGCTTGGATCTACAAACCAAGAAGTATTTTCTATTCTGTATATTACTTTAGTCCACTCACTAGGACGGTTGCCTTGTCGTGGCTGAGTGGCTTGTGCGTCCCAGTGACTCCAGGAGCTATGCCGACGGGGGTGTTTGCACCCCTGGCAGGGCCTCCCAAGCCAGAAAGGTCAAGGAGTACGGTCCAGTCTAAAGACAGTCCCACAGCCCTCCAGACCTGGGGATTAGGCTTATGTGTCCCTGTCTGAGAAAGTGTTCCAGGAGCCAAAAGTGGTGGTCAACCGATTTGGCTAAAACTTCGCACAAAAGTTGAGTGTGATAAGATATTTCAAAAGCCACTTTGGCTCACTTCTCTGATTGTTCGTTCTGAAATTTTGGGGGGGTCCCATTAGTGGCCTTTGGATCACCAAAAATTCATCCTCCTAAGTGGCATTTTGAAAGTGCTATAAAACTCCATTGGTAAATTATGCTGCCAAATGAATTTGACCATGGACTCTACTATAGTGGAGCTTTTACTTCATGAATGTAACTTTGTTTTCAAGCAATTAGACAGAGAGGGGCCTGGGGCTAAAGTTAAGTCAAATTTGAGGTCAAAATCACTACCCAAAATTGCCATTTTTCAAAAAACCATAACATTCACCTGCCTTCTTGCATAACTTTCATACCAAATCCAGTATGTACTTTAGTGACCCGTTTATCAAAATCAGTTGAGAAAAATTGGGCTTCTTAGTCTTACTAAGGTCTGTTAAGTTTTTGGCACAAACTCTCCATGCCCCTCTAAGGCCAAGCAAAATAGAATTTTGAGCATAATTCATGCTATAAACAGACCAAAGTCTTGACATATAGCCTTTATTTTGTATTTGGTGAGTGAAAATGAAACATTTAAGCCAAATAAATGTCATTATCCTGAAATACCTCGACTCATAGCTTATAATTACTCTAAGAAGGCCTCTGATTAGTACTGCAAACACTCAGCGGTTTAGCAAAATAAAGGTAATTTTTTTTTCCTGTGAAAACTTTGTTCCAATCATGGAGCACAAATGATGATGTTTTGATCTAGATATGGCGATATTTCTAAAGGTGATTGAATTTTCTCTGATCTATGTATGTGAGGCCATATATCCATACATATTATACTCCAAGCATGCATCAGACCGTTTTTTTAAATTGAAAATAAGGTGACCGTAACCCGGCCGGCCTTAACCATTGAGCTCAGAATAAAACGATCGTTAAAAGATGATCTACGCCTGACCTTTGAATAGTCTGTGAATCGCTCTTGCAAATACCCATCACTTATAGCGAGCATGACCATAAGCTTACGTGCCGCAGTGAGCACTGTCCAGGTGACTTGTGATCCATCAGAGATCTTAGGTACTTTAGAACTGAATAAATGGAACCATCCCAAAAAGATGGAATCCACAGTCAGAAGAGCTGGATGACAAAAATTAATGTTGCTGTTTAAATGAAGTATTCCACGCGAGACATGAGATGATGCCAATAGGGTCCGCCATTTTGGACGTGAGAGTATTAAGACTGGATCGAGTTTCCATCCCTCCCACTATTCAATTGTAAATGTTTGTGTCCTTATTAAGTATAGAAAGTATTGCAATAAGAAGTTTCAGGATAATTTTGCGATGGCACTTTATTCCTTTGGAGGGGTAAATGCTCAATGCGGTGCCGCGTCATGGGCTCCGCTGCGCGAAACAGGAATGACTCCTTTGTTGTCTTGCGATAATGACATGACTATTTGATTAAAACACAAGTACAAGGGTTCAGGTGAGTCTGGGGCGGAAGGAAGATCGGGTGATACCAAAGTTACAAGTACAGGTAATTAAAAATATACGAAAGGGCTCATACACGCGCATAAATGTAGCAAATGGCTTTTTTTGTGCCACTCTCGCTAAGAGCGGTCCTTTCAACCTCCCGTCAAAAAATTATTTTCCTTAATTTTTTTCCTATGAAAAGGGTTTAGGACGCATGTTTCAAAATAGTTTGATGGTTTTCCAATTTTCTTTTGTTTGAAGATTTCAACTTTCGTGAACTCTCTGCCAAGGGAAGATTAACTAAGGTGTTGCAAAAGCAAAAACTCAGTCAACTACAGTCATTGTGCGAGATTTCTCGACGTTGAAATTATAGGTATTGCTAATCGTAAGGTATCGTATTCTGAACCTTTTCTACAGTAAGCAAATTCCTGTGATTTCCGCAAGTGATGGTCAACAGACCCGCGTTACTCAAACCTCAGTGAAGGTTGCGTGACTCATCGACTTAGTCCAGTCCTCTCACTCTCACGTCCAATATGGTGGGTCAGTCGATACAACAATCGCATCTTGAGGTGTGGCATGGCATGTTTCATATGAAATGCAACAGAAAATGTTTGTTATCCAGCTCTCCTAACTATGGATTTCTTATTTACTTCCGGATGATTTGATTTATTGAGCTCTAACGTAGTAGGGAAATGGGATGGATCTCGGCCTCCGGCGGGTCACCTGGACGCTACTCAGTACAACCTGTACGTACCATCCTGCTCTGTTACTGATGCCATCATGCGTATTTACAAGAGCTAGCAAGGTTATCGAAAGTTTAACCAAAGATCTTCTGTTAAAGGTCGTTTTCGTTAAGCTCACTTAATATTGCATCAAAAAATGGGCTTGACAAAATATAGAGACTTTGCATGCTTTTGAGTATACAGTAAAAACCCGCAAGTAAGAACCTAAAAATTAAGAACCTGTTAGCCTAAAATTTGCCATTTGTACCCCCTATAAACAAGAACCTATTTAGTCTAAGAAAATTAAAATAGGTTCTTATTTTCTAAAATCGTATAGTACATTACAGGTACACTGAAATTATTTACCGTAATCATAATCGAAGAAAAACTAGATTGCCATTGCTGTAAAACATGATTTTCTTAACAAAAATGAGTGCAAAATATGTAGTTACAAAATATAGGATAATTACCAACTTGTTATGCAGGTGTGTTTTTCTCCAAGAATAAGAACCTGTTTTAAAAACCTAAATAGCCTAAAATTTTGTTAAGTACCATTTATATAAGAACCTGTTTAGGCTAACTCCTATAGCACGAATTATGCTTGGCCTTAGAGGGGCATCAAGAGTTTGGGCCAAAAACTTAACAAACCTTAATAAGCCAAATTTTTCTCAACCGATTTTGGTAAATGGGTCACTAAAGTACATACTGGATTTGGTATGAAAGTTATGCAAGAAGGCAGGTGAATGTTATGGTTCTTTGAAAAATGGCAATTTTGGGTCAAATCTGACCTAACTTTAGCCCCAGGCCCCTCTCTGTCTAATTGCTTAAAAACAAAGTTACATTTATGAAGTAAAAGCTCCACTATAGTAGAGTCCATGGTCAAATTTTATTTGGCAGCACAATTTACCAATGGAGTTTTATAGCACTTTCAAGTGCCCCTTAGGAGGACGAAATTTTGGTGCTCCATAGGCCACTAATGGAACCCCCCCTGAAACTCCAGAACGAACAGTCAGAGAAGTGAGCCAAAGTGGCTTGTGAAATATCTTATCACACTCAAATTTTGTGCTAAGTTTCAGCCAAATCGGTTGAGCACCACTTTTGGCTCCTGGAACACTTTCTCAGACAGGAACACTTAAGGCTGACAACCTTATCCTGTAAAAGAACGTGTTACGGAAACAGCAACGAAGATAACCAATATCCTGCAAGCAGACCTTCTAAGGTCTTCGAACCGTATGACTGCCAGTGGTGAAAGCCAGAAAGAAACTACTGGCATGAAGTTGGAAGTGATGAGTGCAAAAAGCATGACCAGGGTTGGTTTTTGGAATGCACTTATTATGTGTGAAACTGGGAAGCTTGCACAAACTATAACAGAAATGAGACGGTATAACTTGCATGTATTGGGCGTGTGTGAAAGCAGATGGATTGGGACAGGGAGATTAAAGACGGTGTCATGCGAGACAGTATTGTGTTCTGGGCGGGACGATGAGCTACATCATGAAGGTGTAGAAATTATTCTGAAGAAAGGAGCAGATAGATCGGTATTGGAATGGAAACCTATTAATAGTCGCCTCATAAAGGCCAGGCCGAAAGGAAAGCAAAACAACTTGACCCTGATTCAGTGTTACACTCCGACCAATGATAGCGAAGATGATCTGAAAGACAATTTCTATCTCAGGCTCCAGGCAGAGATTGAGTAGGTCCCAATGCAAGATCTTAACATCATCATGGGGGATCTAAATGTCAAAGTTGGTGCCGATAACTCAGCCAGGGACAGAGTGATGGGAAGACACGAGAGTGGTATCAATGAAAATGGAAAAAGGCTTGTTGAGTTTTGCACAACTAATAATTTGGTGATAGGGGGCAGTCTTTTTTCACACCGAGAGATCCATAAAAGAACATGGTGCTCCCCGAATGGCAGGGATAGAAATCAAATTGACCATCTGCTGATCAATGGAAATTTAATTTATTTTAATTTAATAATAAGTTCTTTTATAGCGCATTAAAATTGAACTCTATCCGCTTTACAATTACAATTCAATAAAGTTCCTATACGTGCAATTATCACTGCTCTATCTAAACTAACGAAGTATTACGTGTTATACATATATTTGGCAACGCACGATGTCAAAAAATCTGGTGGCTTAATTTTTGAAAAGATAAGTTTTCAATAAGCGTTTAAAGGAGTCACCAGATTCAGCGTTTTTTATGCATTCAGGTAGCTGATTCCACAAATACGGTGCAGCGTAGGAGAATGCTCTTTGCCCATACGTTTTACTTCGAATTGTTGGGACCTCAAGAAGATTCATGTTTGATGAAAGGAATTTTCGTGCTGGAATATATCGACTAAGAAGTTCAACAAGATAGGTTGGAGCCATGTCATTTAGTGCTTTGTATGTTATCAACAGTATCTTGAATTGAATTCGTTTTGTGACCGGGAGCCAATGAAGTTTCATATGGAAATTAGCGGAGATCCCTTCCGGATGTCAAGGTGAGTAGAGGATCTGACATTGAAAGTGACCATCATCTCGTAACAGCCTACCTTAAACTGAAATTAAAGACTGCAGGTCGTTTAACCAAGGGGCGCAGCCGTTTCGATGTGAGCCAACTGAAACACCCAAATGTGCGAAAATTTTTTATCGTGGAGGTGCACAACAGATTCGAGGCTCTTGTGGAACTAGGCGGAAGGGAGGATATTAACGATGAAGGGGTGAATAAGAACTGGGAGAAAATTGTTACTGCTTACAATGATAGCAGCAAGGCATGTCTAGGCTGCAGGCAGCGGAGGCCAAAGGAATGGATGTCATCTGATACCTGGAAAGCAATTGAAAGTAGACGGGGATTAAAGAAGCCCGTTGAAAGTTATAGATTCGAAATCCCAACGGCTTAAAGAAAGGCATCAAGAAATGTATCGGGCAGCGAACAAGGAGGTAAAACGCCGAGCAAGAGCAGATAAACGAAAGTACATGGAGAACCTTGAATCCCAGGCGGAAGAGGCAGCTGCGCGCAATGAACAAGGAACAGTATAGAAGATCACCAAGATAATAACAAGTAAGTGCCACACAACCAACGTGCTTGTAAGGGATATGTACGGTATCCTATTAACATCAGAGGGAGAGCAACAACGGCGATTGATGGAGCACTTTAGAGAGCTTTTAAACAGACCACCACCAACAATAATGCTAAACATCCAGGAAGCCACAACTGACCTTGACATCAACACAGACGTTCCAACTAGGAGGGAAATCATCCAAGCCATTAATTCCCTGTAGAATGGAAAAGCTCCTGGCCACGATAATCTAAATGCCGAGCTGTTTAAAGCAGCCCCTGAGCTTGCGGCAACCATTCTGACCCCTTATTTACAAAGATCTGGGAACAGGAAGAAATTCCGACAGACTGGAGCAGAGGAGTGATAATCAGGATACCAAAGAAAGGGTCTCAAGGTGATTGTAACAACTGGCTAGAAATTACCCTTTTGTCTGTGCCAAGTAAAATCTTTTGCAAGGTCATTACACAGCGCATTACCCAAGCTGTTGATGACATCCTACGGAACGAGCAATCTGGATTTCGCAAGGGGCGTGGATGTACGGATTTTATTTTCACACTGCGGAACATACTTGAGCAATGTACTGAGTGGAAGAGGGGGTTGTATGTAAATTTCATCGACTATCAGAAAGCGTTTCACAGCATTCGTAGGGACAGTCTTTGGTAGATTCTGAGAGCATATGGCATTCCACAGAGCATTGGTGATATCATCAAATGCTTTTACTCAAATTTCACATGTTGCATCAGTCAGGGGGATCTAAGTTTTGAAGTTAAAACCGGTGTACGGCAGGGATGTGTCATGTCGTCCATGCTATTCAATATTTCTAAAGAGTGGTTCCTTTGTCGAACAATGGAAGATCAGCGAAAAGGCATGAGATGGACCCCTATTACTACGCTCGAAGACCTCGACTTCGCAGACGATTTAGCCCTATTGTCCCACACTCGACAGCACATTCAGGGGAAGACAGACCGGCTCAGCATGTTCAGCAGCCAGGTCGGCTTGAGAATTAGCTTGAAGAAGACGGAGGCCATGTGTGTTAATGCCCCTTCCCCAACAAAGATCTGGGTAAGAGGACAGGACATTCCAAACACCAACAAGTTTACATACCTTGGAAGTGTGCTCTGCCAAGATGGAGGTACCACTCTAGATATACAAAGCAGATTGAACAAAGCAGGATATGCCTTTCTGAATAAAGGCTGATAGTTTCTAAAGAAACTGTTTGGGGCTGCGTCGGTGGGGGTAACGAAATAATTTGAATATATCAACAAAGTTGAAATGGTAAATTGGCCACCATTACGATTATTATAAGGTATCAACGAACGCTTTTCATTCCACTAATTTATTCGTGTTTTTCTCGTTGCTTTGTTCCCACCAATCACGTACCTCCTTTTTCTTCCTTTAAAAGCACACACAACCCACAATTCCCCTATTCGCTCCGACGAAGGGCTAACGCTCGAAACGTCATTCTTATAATCGTAATGGTGGCCAATTTACCATTTCAACCTTGTTGATATATTCAAATTATGCCTTTATGAGCTTAAGATCAGAGTGGAGGTCAGAAAACTACAGCAGAAAGGCGAAGCTTAGAATCTATCAGAGCTGTGGATTGTCAACTCTCCTTCACAGCATGAAAATCAAGATTTACGAAGACTTAAATGTTGCGTAAATCTGCGTAAAGTTTTTTACGAAGCAGCTTTACGGAAGCGTAAATGTGGCGTAAATTTGCTTAAAGTTGTATGACCAACTTTATGCTAGTATTTAAAGTTGTTTAAAGGCGATTAAAGTTCAATTTACACGGACGGTACATATAGTTGACTTAAAGCTAGCGTAAAGGTGTCGAATCAGCTTTACGCTTGTTTACCTCGCCGCTTTAAGTGCTCTTAAAGATCAACTTTATACTACCCGCGTAAAAGCACATTAAAGGTCGGTATGTAAATATATTATTGAATGTCAATAACATTCAACTCCATCACTAAAACTTGATGAAGGCTATGCAATCGATTCGTACAAAAGCTTGCGTATGCAAATATAGACCCTGCTCGCTATGCCATGATAATGAGCCACAACAAGGGCGAAACAGCTGTCCATGGCTGCCACTCTACGGGTGATATAGTTGTACGCATGCGTACAATATTAGCCGTACCAGGAGATTGTAATATAAGTGTGCTTTAGTGCTGTCATTAGTGTTGCTTACTATTTTTTGAGCACAGAGGTTACAAATGATCTTCTCTCCATACGCACGCCGTGGGAGAACGGTTTTATAGTTCTTAACAGCCACCACATGATTAATGTAGAGCTAGCGAATACATCGGATGCTTACCTCTTTCACGCCATCTCTAAACTGAGAATTCAACCTTAGAGCGCAAACGAGAGCTAGCTGGCTACACTGTGCTGAATTGCATTAATTAGGCCGAAGTGATCATTCACGACTAATGATGTATGAGTAATTTGACCGTGCGTCACTATACCGCCAACTTAATGCTAAATATAATTCCCTATAAAGAAGCGTAAATTTACATTTACAGAACCATTAAACTGCCTTCACGCTGCTGTTTAATAACGGCTTTACGCCACAATTCCGCCAACTTTACGTCAAGCGTTTTAGTGTTCATTTACACCATTGATTAAAGGTAGCGTAAAGGTTAACTTTACGGTTTACGTGAGCGTAAAGTCGCGTAAATGCAAACTTACGCTGCATTTAAGTCGCGTTTAAGACGTAAATTTGCGTTTTCGTGCTGTGGCTTTACGGCTCGGAATGCTGGAGAATGACAGAACAAGACCTCTCAAGACGAGCATCCTTCCACACAGCTAGCCTCAGGAAGATTCTGAGAATCTTCTGGCCTCGGAAAATATCAAACGACCAGCTACTGAGAAAAACCAAGCAGGAGGATATTCGTACACTTGTCGCAAGGGAAAGATGGAGGTGGATTGGACATGTGATGCGGAAGCCCATTCACGAAATAGCCAGAATTGCAATGTACTGCGAATGTCATGCGTAATTTTCTCCGATCTCCAATCGAGTTATCTGGCATAAAGAAAACTAATATCATTAACAATGCGACCGAAACAATTATGTGATTAGGGAGAAGAATTTTAAATTTTATTCTTTTCGTTTCTCCATTATAAGTAAAGTACACTTGTTCGTGTATCACTCAGCTAATGCTATAAGCAACAATTGTCAGCATTTGTGCAACCCGGCCGCGTTTAATGCAAGTCCCCGCGATCGCTGTACTGTATGATGTTCATTTCTATCTGTATAATGTCAGTTAACTGATTTCCTCCAAAAAAAAAACAAAAAAAAAAACATCTGCAATTAAAACACGGGAAACAGGTTTGCCTTGCAGTAAGATCAGGTTTGCGAGACAAGAACCCATTTCAACGTTCATACAAGGAAGCCATTTTAAAGTCATTACTCGCGGCGAGTGATTAGCGTTAGCATGACAAAGTGTTTATCTACTCAATAATTTTCTACACTGCCGTTTGTTAGTTAAAAGAAAGACATTTAAATAGAACTTCACAGTTAAATATAGTGTTCCCATCCAAACGCCTTCAAACGGTATACAATAAAACAACAACAACTACTTATGATCTTTACCTGGGTTTCCGGAGACAGTGGGCAGCTTCTTGTCGTGTTTCTCTGTAGTTCCTCCTTAAGCTGCTCAACGAGCCACTCTATCCTTCCTCGCGAGAGCCGAAAACATTCAATGACTTCACAGTCAGCCATATCGGCTAGAAGGGGGCGTCTTTTATATAATCTTGGTCTTCGCGCTAATCAGGAAAGTCCGCCCCCAGCCGCCATGTTGTTTGGTTTTTCAACATTTGCGACTCTCCGATAACTTTACGGGAGGTTACGACCTCCCGTAAATTACCGGGCAAGATATCGGTAAAATTAACGGGATCGAAACTAACGGGAGTTTCGAGAAACACCCGAAAAGTTTACGGGGACTTACCGGGTGACTTACCGGACACCGATAATTTACCGGGACTTTCGAGAAACGGGCCCCAGTCAACTTAAGATAAACCCGAAACGATTTTGGAGCTACTACTCAATCAAGTCAAGATCAAAACGGCTTCCAGATGTAAACACTTACAACAGAAGATCTGCGACAAAATCTCAAGAGCAAGCTCACTTATTTAATATTCACTTTCACTCAGTTTTTTGTAAACAGAGTACTGGGATACCAGCCCCAATACAAACTGACTTACCGTAAGATCCAAGTACTGATTTCATTACCAACTATGTGGCTTGTAACACTAAAGGGGTTGGAAAACTTCTCAAAGGTCTTAATGCTAATAAGTCTTGTGGGATTGACAATATACCTGCTCGTTTACTTAAAGAGACCGCTGATACATCTGCAGTTCCTCTGAGTATGCTTTTCAATTTATCTTTCAAACAGTGCTGTCTACTAAATTATGGAAATCAGCTAATATCACACATTCATAAAGATGGTGATCATGAGCCTGTAGAAAATTATAGAGGCATTTTGCTTCTATCCATCATTGGGAAATGCCAGGAAAGAATTGTGTACAATGCTATTTACAATCAAGTTATCAGTTTTGTGCACGATTCCCATCACGGATTCCTCACCGATCGTAGCTGCACTACTCAACTACTCTTGGTACATTATGATTGGTTCAAGGTTTTGGATAAGAGTGGTCAAGTCAATGTAGTGTTTATAGACTTTTCAAAGGCCTTTGACCTTGTCTGTCATGACATTCTTTTAGCCAACCTTTACAAATATGGTGTCCACGGGGACTTGCTCAACTGGTGTAGGCATTATTTGACAGAACGTCAGCAGCGTATAGTAGTCAAAGGAGAGGCTTCCGATTGGTTAACCGTAACCTCTGGTGTCCCACAGGGTTCTTTATTGGGACCATAAATTCTTCACAATATACATCAATGATTTACCAGGGGTAATTAGTAAGAACAGCTCAATTGCATTATATGCTGATGATAGCAAAATGTATAGGGTTATTAATACTCAAAAAGATCTGTCCTCTTTTCAAAGTAACAGATAAAATATCAGATTGGTGTGAGATGAACAAAATGACAGTTAATACTAAGATATGTAAGATCCTGCGAATAACCAGGAAAAAGGCACCCTTAGTTGGGGAGTATAGCATTGAGGGTCAACCTTTGGAATGTGTTAATGTTTATAAAGATTTAGGATTGTTTACTGCTAGTGGTCTCTCATGGAACCAGCATATAGATAGAATAACTGCTAAGACCAATAGGGTTTTAGGGTTGGTAAAAAGGACTTGTAGGCACTTAAATGATGTTGAAACCATGAGAACACTTTATTGTAGTCTTGTGAGACCCTTATTGGAATATTCATGTGAAACTTGGAACCCTTATACTAAACGTAACATTGACAAATTGGAGGCTGTTCAGCGGAGAGCTACCAGATGGATCACTAGGTCTGATAATGATTATATATGGTACTAGACGATCTAAATTGAAATTGTAGCTATTATCTGATAGGCGGTTCATTTAGGGATGTTACGTTTTTGTTCAATGTGATTAATGGCCATTATAACATAGACATTTCCAATAAGCTCATATTTTGTAAGGACAGAAGCATGGCTTATAATTTGAGGAAAAATGACACTCAGGACCTTGTTCCAAATTTTAGCAGAAATAACGGTCTCAAATATAGCTTTTTTAACGGTATCGTTGGTGAATGGAATAGCTTACCTAATCACATTAGAGAATCAGATAGTATTAAAACTTTTAAAAAGAATGTTTTAAGTTTTATTAAGGATAATTAGGGCATCTATTTTTATATTTCTATATAGTTTTGCTATACTATTTTTTTTTTAATTAGAGGGGGCATCCCTTGTATGGTGCGTCAGCGCTTTTGGTTGTCTCCTTCTCCACAATTTTTCCTTTTATGGTTTTTATTAACCTTAATTGTAATTAATACTAATTGTTTGTGAATTCTTGTGGAGTGAATTTGTAATAAATAAATAAATAACCTGCAAACAAAGCAAACGCCCTTCAGTCTAAGCTACAAAATGATATCGTATGATGGACGATCCTCGCAGTAGATAGCGCTATTTGAGCAATAGCGAAATTCAGACCTGAAAAAAATCAGGCCTGTTCGGGACTCGAACCACTGACCTCTGCGATACTAGTGCAGCGCTCTAACCAATTGAGCTAACAAGCCAACTGAGAGCAGGCCGTTAAGTTGATTCGTAATGAACCCGTGAAAGTGATAAATGAGATAGAATAAATATATGAAAATCATATATTTTGAACTGCGTTATTTGATACGTATGATGGACGATCCTCGCAGTAGATAGCGCTATTTGAGCAATAGCGAAATTCAGACCTGAAAAAAATCAGGCCTGTACGGGACTCGAACCACTGACCTCTGCGATACTAGTGCAGCGCTCTAACCAATTGAGCTAACAAGCCAACTGAGAGCAGGCCGTTAAGTTGATTCGTAATGAACCCGTGAAAGTGATAAATGAGATAGAATAAATATATGAAAATCATATATTTTGAACTGCGTTATTTGATACGTATGATGGACGATCCTCGCAGTAGATAGCGCTATTTGAGCAATAGCGAAATTCAGACCTGAAAAAAAAAAAAAAAAAAAAAAAAAAAAAATCAGGCCTGTACGGGACTCGAACCACTGACCTCTGCGATACTAGTGCAGCGCTCTAACCAATTGAGCTAACAAGCCAACTGAGAGCAGGCCGTTAAGTTGATTCAAAATATATGATTTTCATATATTTATTCTATCTCATTTATCACTTTCACGGGTTCATTACGAATCAACTTAACGGCCTGCTCTCAGTTGGCTTGTTAGCTCAATTGGTTGGAGCGCTGCACTAGTATCGCAGAGGTCAGTGGTTCGAGTCCCGTACAGGCCTGATTTTTTTCAGGTCTGAATTTCGCTATTGCTCAAATAGCGCTATCTACTGCGAGGATCGTCCATCATACGTATCAAATACCGCAGTTCAAAATATATGATTTTCATATATTTATTCTATCTCAAAATGATATCGTTAACAAATCCAACAGGAAGTGGGAAACAAACGAATACATTCAAAGAA
The DNA here is from genome assembly GCF_964205215.1 of Stylophora pistillata. Classification (NCBI taxonomy): domain Eukaryota; kingdom Metazoa; phylum Cnidaria; class Anthozoa; order Scleractinia; family Pocilloporidae; genus Stylophora; species Stylophora pistillata. The sequence continues at coordinate 27,707,865 of NC_142529.1, forward strand.
CTGACATGTTCTCCCTCTTTGGCGGGTGGATTACAACAACAATTCATTTCTCTCTCAGTCGTCAACATTCTCCTGTCCATCACAGCATTTCTGGGCAATTGTCTCATCCTTGTTGTTCTTCGCAAGGAATCTTCCCTCTTGTACCGTTGTCTGGCAACAACTGATCTCTTGGTTGGTCTTGTTAGCCAGCCTCTTGCTGCTACTTATGGGATGTCTGTGGCTCGTGAACGATGGATTTTTTGTCGATACGCTTCTGGGGCAACTTTCATAACGAGCTACGCATTATGTTTGGTGTCTTTATTGACTATGACGGCCATAAGTGTGGACAGATTTCTCGCCTTGTTGTTGGGGCTGAGATACAAACATACTGTAACTTTGAAGCGCACATATATTAGTCTAGCTGCCTTTTAGGTTCTATCCATTGTCACTGCTCTATTATACATTTTAGATTATCATATAACTATTTGGTATGGCCGTGTAGTTGGACCATCTTGCATAATTGTCTCATTCGCTTCGTACAGAAAGATTTTCAGCGTCCTCAATCGTCATCAGGCTCAAGTACAAGATCTTGTTCAACAACAGCCGAGCAAAGCAAATGCACTGAACATGGCGCAATACAAAAAGGCAGTGTACAGTGCACTGTGGGTGCAGTTAGCATTAGTTGTTTGCTCTGCACCGATCAATTTAGTGGAAATTGTGATCGCTCATAGCAAACGATATCCACCATATTTAGTGGTCTTAAGGCAAATAGCAAGTTGCTTAGTTTTCTTTAACTTGACGTTAAACCCATTTTTTTACTACTGGAAGATAATTGAGGTAAGACAAGCAGCAAAGCAAACAATTAGACAATCACTTTGTCCATGGAGTTGACGGGTTGAAAGGTAAGGGTGAAAGCGTTATCTTCGTATTTTCTTAACTCAACATACATCGTGCTCTACTTTAATGTATCAAGCACTGTGAAACAGAAAAATCGAAACGCAGACGTCCTACATACCGTAACTCCTCTATCAAGCCACCCCCCCCCCCGTCTTCTTTCAGGTACTTTGGGGGCTTGGCTTATAAGAGGCGGGCCTGAATAGAGGGGGGGGGGGGGGTTATTAATTTAGTGCGATGTTTACTACCAGGATACAAAAGGATATGATACACCGTATTTATTTATTCAAAATTGTTCTCACTTTACATTTTTTTCAAATTGACAGAGTAAAAACCCTCAGTAAAGTGTGATGAGTTGTATGATTTGTCATAATCATTGCTCTGTAATTTCTGCATACCGTATTCTATTGATGCCAACCTTCTAACATCAATCAATCAATCAATCAATCAATTTTGCCATAGTCAGTTATAAATAACAAACTAAAATTACAGTACTTGATATTAAATTAAAGGTCCAAAGTAAAACTGAACGGTACGATGGTTTTTAGTTTATAATTAACATTGTTATTCTTTTTCTTATTATATTTATTATTATCATTATTATTATTTTCATCATTATTTTCAATAATGTTATCATATTAATTAGTTCTTATTTGTAACTTAGAACAAACTCCCCTTAAGAGGTTTCAACTACTATCGACTCCATACAAACGACTCATTCACGACATAAACATTACAAACGAACTGAACAGAACGACCTAACTTTACTGACAGATCGAAACAGACCAATTACGATCGACTTACGCCAATTGAGTCTTACCGCAAATAACATCACGGTAAAACTGAGCAATCATTTTACACGAGCTGAAATAAGCACATTCTACTGACAACAACTATTCACTTGACTCTGATGATGACTTCCGCACAGGTTGCCGAAACGTCAGTCACTACCACCGACAACAGTCCTTCTCAGGACTCCACTCACCCGGACGATCACACTACACTTTCACATGTTACCCCCGGGTTCAAACCATTTACTGCAGTATTATTTTTGTTATAATTTTTTTATTCGCTATAATATTATCATTTTAAATAATATTGTTAACATCATCACTGTTAATGTCAGTCGTAACACTGAGTCGGGATCGATTTCCGACCTCGACCCCAGACTAATTTGTTATTAAAACAGAATGTTCGTGAAGTTTCTACGGCACAGGAAGAATGTTAGGGTACAAGCACCTGCCGCATACATGACGCCTTGTGTACATGTAACAACCAAGCTTTTACCTTATCCCAACTACTGTCAAACTGGGGAAATAATTACAAAAGTGTCACGACGCTCTCTCGTACGCGACTGAAATGATTTGTTAGAGGGATAATCCTAAATAATTTTAATAGCTTGAAGCGAGGGCATGGTTGAATTTTGAAGGAAAATAGGTGAAATAGCCCAAAGTATTAATTTGGTTCTGTGGCATTTCGCACCTGTCGAGTAATTGTTTCTGTTTCCAATTTTAGTCGGATGTTGGGTGCAAAGAAAAAAACCGGTAATGGGCTGTTATTTACGAAGTCTGCGTTCAAATAGTTTCCGACTAAGTATTAACCTTTCATGTCGAATATTCAAGTTTCTGAGTAAGTGTAATTGAGCAAAGCAGGTCAGTTACGTGATCGTGGCTTGGCAGGTGTTGTCAAGGAAAAAATATCTCTCTTCAGATGCAATTACAAAAAGGCATTAGAAAAAAAACAAAACAAAACAAAACAAAACAACTGTTTATGAAGTCACGGAATGCTAAAAAAACATTTTCTAGCCTAAATACTGTCTCTCAACTTCAAGAAATGTGATAGCGTTGGGTAGAATTTCATTTAAAATATCCTTTTCAGAAAACGGTAAGTTATTATTTCTCTTTTTAAGCTCGATCGTTCGCTTGAAATTGATTTTCGGAAGCAGAATATAAATAAAGGAAGAAATATTTTAAATTTACGCGTATTATCTACATTATTTGAGACAACAATTTATTATTTATCCTATCAAGGACACTTTTTCTTAGTATTGGTAGCTTTTGCACTATGGTGTGAGATGATCATAAAAGCACAAAGTTTTATATTTCTACCTGGTAGTGCAAATTCATTCGAAAATTAAAGTTAACCAGTGGGATAGACACGTAGTTTTGACGCAGAACAATTTTAGGTGATAAAGATCCCTGCCTCACCAATTATGAAAGATAAATTGCAAGATAATCTTCCTTGCGGGAAAGAATATTTCTATCGTTCATGATGCTGCAAAATAAAGATATTCAGTGGATCTATGGAGGGATCTTTTAGAGTTTATAGACGGGATAATATGACATAGCATTACCTGTTGAAATTCATAAATGGTGATATTTAAAGCTACTGGGAAGAAATTGGTATCTCTTGTAACAGAATAAGCATTATTTAATACATGAGTGAACGTTGCTGAGGACGTTTCTGGGTAAGTGTAATTAAACAGAGTGAGGTTTACGTGATCGTGGCCTGGCAGGTGCTGTCAAGGAAAAAATATCTCTCTTCAGATTCAATTGCAAAAAGGCATTAAAAAAAAAAAAAAAAACAACAATTGTTTATGAAATGCTGGAGAATATTTTCTAGCCTAAATATTGTCTCTCGACTTCAACAAATGTAGTGGTCTTAGGCAGAATTTCATTTAAAATCTCCTTTTCAGAAAACGGTAAGTTATTATTTTTCTTTTCATGCTCGGTCGCTCGCTAGAAATTGATTTTCGGAAGCAAGCTATAAACAAAGGAAGAAATATTTTATATTTACGCGTACTATCTGCATTGTTTGAGACATTTTGCTTCAGAAGAGAGAGTTTTTGCTTATGCCATAGTCAAATTTTGACACCAGTGCCAAAAATGCCTGGTATGTCTTAAATACTAAGTGAGATCTGCACTAGACATGCAGGTTTGGCAAACACCTTTATTTGGGAATAAAACTTCTTGTTTTTTTCATATGAAGACAATTTGCGGAGAAGCTTTCCAGGTGCAGAACGTTCGTCGCACTCTTTCATATAGAAAAAAAAAAAAACAACAACAACAACCGAAAAGATCGCACCATTCAAGACTTACAATTATTGATATTACTTATGGTTACGTTCTGTTCTTTTTAATAAAGATTTTTAAGTAAAATGTAACTTATGGCGAAAAAGTCCAGAGAAATTAGAAGAGATCTAATAAGCTGCTAGTTACGCAGAAACTGGTTCCTCTCACGGGTGACAATAAATGCAAAACACAGCGATGCGATCGGATAAAATGTGACATGTATCTTAATCAAACAGACAGTTTTCACCTACATTTGAAATCTGGTAACTATGTTTTTGAAGTCAATATTCTAGGTTTTAAAATTAAAGCAACGTAGAGGGGTTTTTTTTTCGTAGGAGTGGTCTAAAGAAAATTTTGCTTGTTGCAATTTTTAGATAACTTCAAGGAAAAACGTATAATGAGGACAAAAGATTTTAAAGGAGGTGGATCGCATACTCAAACATTTCAAGAAGAGTATTGCTCCCCCTCTTTGGTAGGTGGGCTTCAACAAGAATCAGTTTCGTTATCAGTGGTGCATATTCTCCTCTCGGTGACCGCTTTTCTTGGCAATTCCCTTATCCTTGTTGCCCTTCGAAAGGAATCTTCCCTTCATCCGCCGTCCAAACTGTTGTATCGTAGTCTGGCCATAACTGACCTTTTGGTTGGTCTTGTTAGTGAGCCTCTCTATGTTACCTATTGGATATTCTTGGCTCAGGAAAACTGGAGTCTTTGTCAATACGCAATGGACGCATACCACATAACAAGCTATGCATTATGCGGAGCGTCTTTGATGACGATGACGGCCATAAGCGTGGACAGACTTCTCGCCCTGTTGTTGGGGATGAGATACAGACAAATTGTAACGTTAAAACGCACATACATCATTGCAGCTACCCTGTGGGTTATACCCACTGTCGCTGCTTTATTCATCAATTTATATCATAGTATAACGAATTGGTATGAATATATAGTTATACCATCTTGCCTAGTTATCACAATCATCTCGTACACAAAGATTTTCCACACTCTCAATCGTCATCAGGCAGAAGTGCAAGGTCGTGTTCAACAACAGCCGAGCCAACCAAATGCACTGAATATGGCGCGATACAAAAAGGCAGTGTACAGTGCACTTTGGGTGCAGTTAGCATTAATTGTTTGTTATGCACCATACTTTATAGTGGCAATTGTAATCGCTGAAAGTAAAAGATATTCATCACACTTAGTGGTATTAAGGGGAGCAGCAGGTATCTTAGTTTACTTCAACTCGACATTAAACCCGTTTCTTTACTGCTGGAAGATTAGTGAAATAAGACAAGCGGTAAAACAGACTATTAGAGAAGCACTATGCTGAAGTTAGAAATAATAATATGTGATTGCACGAGCAGTTGTCGCGCATAGAAAAGTTCAATGTACTTATTTCAGTTCCATCGAGAACAGCTAAAGAGAAGTCGAGTAAAAAAGACTCATTTTACTAAATGTATTAAAGGAGAGGAAAGTCTCTGGTTGGCATTCCTGATGATAAACAACGTATTGCAAACGGATAGAAACATGATCTTGAGAGGTAGATAGGAGATGGGATTTTTTTCTTATCTTTTTAAAAACAGCGTTAGTCAAATAAAGATTTAGGAGAGACTTTTCAGCTTCAAAAAGTAGGCAGTTTGCTGTAAGAGCCGGTTTACAAGGCAGCCGGTAAGCGAGCTCAACATTTTTATCATGTAGTAATCCTTAAATCAATTTACTTTTTTTTTTTTAATCAAACTTAACCATGATTATCACTGTTTCTCATAGAGTTGTCTTTAAAGTAACAATCTTTAGCCAAAGACAAATTTACTGAAATTACAGCCGGAGAAAATCAAATTTATTCTCTTATTTTGATCGGGTTTCGACCGAGATCAGAATGCCGTTGCTACAGGAGACCATTATGATGAAAAGGTTCTTGTAGCTTTCACCTTTAATCCGAGTGTAGCGTTTCAAGATAACGAATAAAAGAAAAAATGAATCGAAATAACGATCACATTACAATCACTCAATCGCAAAATGATGAAGTGCGCATAATGACATGTAGATCTTCGGTTCAGAATACCGCAGGCACGCAGTTAGGCATTACACGAGGGCGTGAACTTCGACGAAAATCTAATTTTTAGCAAACATATTAGCGAATTATGCAAGAAGGCCAGTCAAAAGGTGGGCGTTCTCGCCAGGTTGAGAAACTTGGTTACTACGGAGACTAAACTATTACTATATAAAACTGCTATTATGCCATATCTCATATGGCATTTCTGTAGGGCGTCGGATGCAAGGAAAGTTGAAAGAATTCAAGAGCGAGCACTGAGGATAGTCTATAGTTCACATTCAGAAACGTAAATGAGCTTATTAGATCGTGCTAAACTACCTACCCTTCTTAATAGGAGATTGCAAGATATAGTTATACTTATGTATAAGGTTAAATATAGGCTAGTTCCTGATTTCATTTGTGACATTTATAGTCCTAAGTCTTGTAAATATAATTTAAGAAATCAAAATGTTTATATGCCTAGGTTTAATTCTGTATTGTATGGTAAACACTCTCTTAGATATCTTGGACCATTTCTATGGAACAAAGTAAAAAAAAATCACTGAAATTAGTAGCCTCTCTAGGTTTAAGTTCCATATTAGACGTAAGGATCCTACCGAACTGATAAATGGTAACAATTGCTCCGCGTGCGTAATTTGTACCTTACGTGATATAATCTATAGCTTATTTCTTATAATTAATTAGGTTATTCATCTACGTTGCTCCGCGTGCGTAATTTGTATCCCTTACGTTATATAATCTATAGCTTATTTCTTATCATTAATTACGTTATTCATCTACGTTGTGTCCCCAATTAGCGTCAGCTAAATACATTGACACATGAATAAAGTTCATCATCATCATCATCATTATCATCTAAAAATACTCCTTTTTTTCTTCATTTCAATAAAGTTATATTGTACCGTTGTCTGGCAACGACTGATCTGTTGTTTGACCTTGTTAGCCAGTCTCTTGCTGCTACGCATGGGATGTCTGTGGTTCGTGAAAGATGGGTTTTTTGTCGATACACATCAGAGGCAACTTTCATAACAAGCATATGTTTGGTGTATTTATTGACTATGACGGCCATAAGCTAAGCGTGGACAGACCTCTTACCTTGCTGTTGGAGCTGAAATACAAACATATCGTAGCTTTGAAGCGCACATATTTAACAAATGGTAAACACCACAGCGTACACTATTGAGTTATGATGCACGCGGGAGGTTGCTAAGCACGTAAGAAGTGTAAGAGTCGCGCGAGGCGATAGCCGAGAGCGACTCTAGCTTCTTGATTTTGTTATTAAAACAGAATGTTTGTGAAGATTCTACGGCACAGGAAGAATTTTAGGGTACAAGCACCTGCCGCATGCATGAAAGCTTGTGTACATGTAACAAGCAAGCTTTTACCTCATCCCAAGTACTGTCAAATTGAGGAAATAATGACAAAAGTGCCATCACGCCCTCATACACGTGACTGAATGATTTGTTAGAGGGATAATCCTAAATAATTTTAATAGCTTGATGGGAGGGCATGGTTGAGTTTTGAAGGAAAATAAGTGGAATGGCCCAAAGCATTAATTTGTTTATGTGGTATTTCCTACCTGTCGAGTGATTGTCTCCGTTTCCAATTTTGGTCGGATGTGAGGCGCGAAGAAAAAAAGCCGGTAACGGGCTGTCATTTACGAAGTCTGCGTTCAAATAGTTTCCGACTTAATAACGTTTCACGTCGAATATTCAAGTTTCTGGGTAAGTGTAATTAAACAAAGTCAGCTTTACGTGATCGTGACCTAGCAGGTGCTGTCAAGGTAACAATATCTGTCTTCAGATGCAATTACAAAAAGACATTAAGAAAAAAAAAACAAAACAACTGTTTGTGAAGTCACGAAACGCTGAAGAATATTTTCTAGCCTAAATACTGCCTCTCAACTTCAAGAAATGTGGTAGTGTTGGGTAGAATTTCATTTAAAATCTCCTTTTCAGAAAACGGTAAGTTATTATTTCTCTTTTCATGCTCGATCGCTCGCTCGAAATTGATTTTCGGAAGCAAAATATAAACAAAGGAAGAAATTATTCATATTTACGCGTACTATCTACATTGTTTGAGACATTTCGCTTCAGAAGAGAGAGGTTTTTTTATGCAATAGTAAAGTTATGACAGCAGCGTTTGATACATCTTAAATCAGTGTTAAGTAAGGCCTATAGTAGACATGCAGGTTTGGCGCAGCTCCTGACAGTTTCTTTAGAAACTATCAGCCTTTATCCAAATTTATCAAGCTATTTAGAGGTAAATCAATTCGAATATCTTAAAAGAGTTGGGTATCTTTCGCACTGTTAAAATACTGATATACTGAATACTGAATACTGATGTCTCTATTGATTCCTGTTGTTGCTATCTCATCCCTGAGGCACCCACTCTCGATGCTACTGTTTGGGTGCCTCTGGTTCACGAACAATGGAATCTCTGTCGATACGCATTTGACGCCACCTTCCTCACAAGCCGTGCATTATGTGGAGTGTCTTTGATGACGATAACGGCCATAAGCGTAGACAGACGTGTCGCCCTGCTGTTTGGGCGGGTGCCAGATAAATTGTAACTTTGAAACGCACATATATCATTGTAGCTACCTTTTGGATTGTATCTAATGTCACTGCTTTATGCTACACATCAGATTGCCTATACTCATTTCTTATGGCCATATAGTTATGCCATCTTGCCTTGTTATTTTAGTCGCCTGGTGTATGAAGATTTTTCGGGGTCTCAGTTATCACCAGGCCGCAATTACAAGATCTTGTTGAACAACAGCCGAGCCAAAAAAGCAGTGTTCAGTGCACTGTGGGTGCAGATAGCATTGGTAGTTTGCTATGCACCATCCTTTATAGTGGCAATTGTAATCGCTGACAGTAAAACATATTCATCCCACTTAGTAGTATTAAGGGGAGCAGGAGGTGTCTTAGTTTACTTTAACTCGACTTTAAACCCATTCCTTTATTGCGATGAGATAAGTGAAGTAAGACAAGCAGTGAAGCAGACAATCAGACAAGCACTTTGCTGTCTATGGAGTTAGGTCTTCCTCGACTCATATATAATACTTTTAAAGCTGAAAGTGATTACACAATTATTGTATGAAAACACTCGTTAAATTTAACAAATAGAGAAGCCTTAACTATGCTCTGTTCTGTAGTAAAGCCCGTAAGAAGCGGCTAGTAGCCTCGTCATGGGTCATTGACACGTATTCCCGTCCGTTGTCGTCTAACAAGAACTGGAAGCTTTGCTTCGTCAACTGTAGTACACCTTCGCGTCCTCAACGACACCAGTACAAGGTTATATGAAGCCAGATATTCCGTACAAGACCCCAAGGATTGTCTCCCCAGACTGGATTTGACGACTGCAAGTTTCGGTGGTCAGGTACTTGAATTGGAGGTTTGTGTTTCGTGTACTGTGTTTCCTTTGTTCTCGCGCTTGTTTCGCTTTATTTGACTCCGGAAGAGCTTGTTTGACACTTGGAAATCTGTACCTTTTGAAATAGAAATTATCCTGTTAAATGGCGGGTTGTTGAGGTATCTTTCAATTGCGTTTCGCAATCCAAGAAGGGATGACCTTGAATACAATACACCATCTTTTGTTCGCGCTTCTGAACTGATTCGTTCTTCAGTGCATAATATGAAGCATGCAGTAATTTTACAGTCGAGCTTGAAAGGTGGCTAAGTGTTGCTAAAGTCGGAGCTTACCAAAACCAAAGGTTTATAAGTTATGATAATAATGGTAAAAAGTAGTAAGTAATAAATTGTTCTTCAAGTCAGTAATAAATTTTGACAACCTAACCCGGGCTTTTATTTACCACCTCGATCAATAAATAGTCGTGTTTATTTCAATAATGGAATATAACTGTCAAAATTACCAAACGAGAATCGCTCATCACTGTAGAGAATCACAGGAAGAAAATTCAATAACTTTCCTTTTACATAAAAGTTTACCTAACACGAAGGTATTTCACTCGTCTGATTGTGAACAAATCGGATCTAGGGCCTACTAGACTTCCTTTGGCTTGTCATTATCCGGGGTAATCACTACTGGTGAGTTCGCCGGCGAAAGGAGGAGAAAAACCAGAGAATAGAAAAACAAATTGTAGAAACAGAAAATGGTTTACTGGCGTAATCGATGTTTTTGTTAACTATTTCGTTTCAAGTACTAGTCAGAAACATAGCCGAGAGAGAAAAGCTCGAAAGCGCAATTACTGAAATACTCAGGTAAATTCAAATATTTTAAAACAAGTTCGTAGCTGTTACGAAAATTTGAATTTAAATAGTTTGATGAGTTCGGAAATTGTCAAAAAATTCAACTTTTCCGAGACTGAGTGCAATCGCCAGCTTAAATAGTTTATTTTGCTTGCTAAGGCCGCAATGATTCAAATTTCAACTGACTCCTAAAAAATGATATGAACACTTGATAAGGATCCAGCCAATGAAAAATTTAATGACAGATGTCTCCATATCTACCCTATAGTTTATTTCTTAACTAAGGTATCTCGCAGGTTTAGGGCGTTTTCTGACACAAAAAAGAACTTCCGACGCATTTTAACTGCGTAAACGCTGGTGGGGAATTCTAATCGTGAACTTTCCTAAGGAAGTAGGGCTTCAGTAGTCGTTGGTGGGCGTGGTCATTAGGGAAGTAGCAGTTTTCTTCGTTTACATTAACTCGACGTTAAATCCATTTCTTTACTGCTGAAAGATCAGTGAAGTAAGACAAGCAGTGAGGCAGACAATCAGACAAGCACTTTGCTGTCCACGGCGCGGAGTTAGATCTTTCTCGAGTTGTATTTTTATTCGTGCTCTCAATGCTGAGAGTGATGAAGTCACGTCAAGTATGTTATCAGAAATATTGTTGTTCAAGGTTTTTACATAGTCTGTTGTGAATATTTTACTCTTTAATTTATGTTTTGTTACGTTGTGAATATTTTCCTTAGTTTATGTTTCCTTACGTTGATTTACGTGACGCAAAGCCCTCTGGGGTTCTCGCTTCTAATCGGGTAATCATTAACACAAAATGGCTTGTTGTGTAAACTAGAAAGCCTTTTTCAACGAAGAAAACTAAAAGTAAGGTAGAATTTACAGAGAATTAGCTACCAATGATCAAGAATACGACAAGGCATATTTGAAGAAAGATAAGCATACATGTTTAATTAATCTTCTTTTAGCAATATAAAAGTATTGGATAAAACTTCGAAGAGTAGTTTGTGAGAGTGTTTCGAGGTACTTCTTATCGAGTTGTATTGGTTCACCTTTAGTCTCGAGCTTGTTTTGTCATCAGAAAAATGTCCGTAATGCTTTTGAATATGCAGAGTGGTTTCGTTGCTTGTGTATATACCCACCGGTACTTTAAAGTGCACCTAAACCCAGAAATTTTTTTTTACGCTTAATGAAATAAGCGTATTTTTTGGAGTATTTCTGTGCAAAAATTTTTTAATTTGCTCAAATCTTTAATTTTCTGTGCTCAGTCAAAATACGGAAAATCGGCCGCCATCTTGCCCTACGACCGAGTTTAAAGAGGAATGGCTCTAGCGGGTAATGTGGCGTCAAATCGAGAACACGAAAGTCTGCATTTGACACATTTTCACTTGTTTGGGAAGGTTGTCGTCGATATTGTTCGAAATATGCCGACTAGGTGTGTTGTATGAGGAATGTATGAAGCGCGATACCTTCTTGCAAATTTCGCATGTTGCTACATCCTCCTACAACACACTTAGTCGGCCTATTTTCGGACAATATCGACTACAACCTTCCCAAACAAGTGAAAATGTGTGAAATGCAGACTTCCGTGTTCTCGATTTGACGCCACATTACCCGCTAGAGCCATTCCTCTTTAAACTCGGTCGTGGGGCAGGATGGCGGCCGATTTTCCGTATTTTGACTGGGCACAGAAAATTGAAGATTGAGCAAATAAAAAAATTTTTGCACAGAAATACTCCAAAAAATACGCTTATTTCTTTAAGCGAAAAAATTTTTAGGTTTAGGTGCACTTTAAATAATGGGTATAAAATAGAATTGACTTTAACCGGTTGTTTGGAAATTTCTTCACTTTCAGATCGATCAATATCCTGAAACTACATGTTACGGCCGAAAAGGGAATTCGAATGAGGAATATTATCAGCTTTAAAAGTTCATTAATTCAAAGGGTTCCTCTACTCCAGCAGGTCGCTAATTCGGTTTATTTTCTAGTTGTTCCTAAGTTATACTAATTATAGAAATGAATAAAAGCTGATAGTTTCTAAAGAAACTGTTTGGAGCTGCGTCGGTGGGGGTAACGAAATAATTTGGATATATCAACAAAGTTGAAATGGTAAATTGGCTACCGTAACGATTGCAAAAGCTGACATTTCGAGCGTTAGCCCTTCGTCGGAGCGAATAGAGGAATTGTGGGTTGTGCGTGCTTTCTGCCTTTAAAAGCACGCACAACCCACAATTCCTCTATTCGCTCCGACGAAGGGCTAACGCTCGAAACGTCAGCTTTTGTAATCGTTACGGTGGCCAATTTACCATTTCAACTTTGTTGAGATATCCAAATTATTTCGTTACTCCCACCGACGCAGCCCCAAACAGTCTCTTTTAGATCATCTACTCTCTTATCTTTATGTGAGGAGGAGGAAACTCAAGGCTACTTGATCTTTACCTTTAGTTATACTTTAATCAATGGATAATAAAAAATCGTCCAAATCATTTAAATACAAAATACTTTGAAATAAAATACCAAATTATACTAATTATAGGTCTACCGCTGTCGAGAGGTTAACTACTCCAATATTTCCACTCTCTTTTCAAGCTTTTTTGTAGTTCAGAATTGAGTACAATACACAAAGAATATTTTTACTTTATTATCGGCCCTAGCAGAAAATAACAGCATATCAAAGAAAGTTCCCTTATTCATATTGCATTTTCAAACAGTATTATAGCTGACGTGTTTTGTGCTTACCAAGGGATTTGACTTAAGTGCTAATTCGTATTTAAATTCAGCTTTGGTAATTGATTGATATAAACAGTTGAGAGCCGTCCACATATAATTGCTTAGTAGTTTAGCTGAGGTCGCTATTTGGAATAAAGAATTAAACAAATTTCGATTCCACGTTGGTTTAACATTAAGTTGAGAACTTTTTCCATTTTCAGCTTGCCGAGTCTGATAATTATTAGTGTCAACTTACCACACAAACAATATGGCACTTAATAAGATTCCTATCAACTTAAGTTGATCCAAGTAAAGAGGGTCTGTTTGTCGCACTGTGCAATGGGAGGAGAAATATTAAAAGATGTCTCTACAATTGCCCCTTATTGTTATTTCATACCTGGTGTAATTGACAAGTTCAATAGGCTAAATTTTTATGTCATATCTAAGATAATCACTTACAATTTGTTGGCGAAAGGAGAAGAACAAATAGAAAATGTAAAAGAAAGAAACGGCAGCAATTCTTTGTTCTTTTGTTTTGCCCTAGTTTCGTCGGAGACGAAACGGAGGTGGAAGAGCCACAAAAGGTTATAAATTACACAGTTGAATTCAAATATTCTAAAATAGGTTTGTATCTGCGTCCAGAGGTGTCCATACCGATTAATTTGAAATCACTATATGCATTCGAAAACCTGAACTGATTGACATGGGTTGGACATCCTTAGCTTGAATCTTCTTTATTTTTCTTTCTCAGACGTTTTTCAAACGAATAAACAATTATAAGGAGGTTACATAATTACTAAGTAGGAAGTGATGTTTTGTAGCTGTTTAGATGAAATATTTCTCGTTGCAATCCCAGATAACCTCAGTCCAAGAAAAAGGAGACGAGAAAACAGAAGAATGTCGACAAATTTCACTGAAGGTGGAACACAGACCAAGAAATCTCAAGAACTGTATTGTTCCCCCTCACTAGTTCAACAAGAATCAAAAATTTCTTTCCTAACAGTCCACATTCTCCTCTCCATCACAGCATTTCTTGGCAATTCTCTTATCCTCGTTGCCCTTCACAAAGAGTCATCCCTTCATCCGCCGTCCAAACTCTTGTATCGTTGTCTGGCAGCAACTGATCTGTTGGTTGGTCTTGTTACCCAGCCTCTCGTTGCTAGTTTATGGCTTTCTGTGACTCACGAACAATGGAATCTTTGTCGATACGCATATGACGCCGCCTCCCTCACAGGCTATACATTATGTGGAGTGTCTTTGATGACGATGACGGCCATAAGCGTGGACAGACTTCTCGCCCTGCTGTTGGGGCTGAGATACAAACAAATTGTAACTTTGAAACGCACATACATCATTATAGCTAGCTTTTGGATTGAATGTACTGTCGCTGCTTTATGCTACACATTAGATTACCGTATACCCATTCTGTACTTCTCTATATTAATACCATCTTGCCTTGTTATTTCAGTCGCCTCGTATATAAAAATTTTTCGGGGTCTCAGTCGTCATCAGGCTCAAGTACAAGATCATGTCCAACAACAGCGGAGCCAATCAAATACCCAGAACATTGTGCGATACAAAAAGGCAGTGTACAGTGCATTGTGGGTGCAGTTAGCATTTGTAGTTTGTTATGCACCAACCTTTATACTGACAGTTGTAGCCGTTTGCAGTAAAACATATTCATCAGACCTAGTAGTAATATTGGAAGTAGCAATTGCCTTAGTTTTCTTTAACTCGACTTTAAACCCGTTCCTTTACTGCTGGAAGATAAGTGAAGTAAGACAAGCAGTGAAGCAGACAATTAGACAAGCACTTTGCTGTCCATGGAGTTAGGTCCTCCTCAACTTATAAAGAGTACTTTCGAAGCTGAAAGTGATTACACAGTTGTTGCATGAAAACGCCCGTCAAATATGTTATTGGATAGGAAGAAATCGAAAGCTCAAATAATACTGCTGCTTGAGGCATGTACACAGTCTGTTGTAAATATTTTCCCCGTTAATTCTTGTTTTTTATGTTATAAATATTTCCCCCGTTAATTTATATTTTTTAGGCTGATTTATGTCAATCATCGAACAATACTTTTGATTTCTGTCGCGCAAAGCTCTGTGAGGATCTCACGTCTAATCGAGTAATCATGATAATAAAATGGCTTGTTGTGTACACCATGCAAATAGCTGAAAGAAGGCAATGGAAACACTAACCATATCTTTGCAAGACTGTTGTTCGTGTTAGCTAGCCACCAATGATCATGAATACAGTAAGGTATAATTGAAGAAAGATATGCATGCATTTTACTTTCATGATTAATCTTCTTTTAGAAATATAAAAGTATTGGGTAAAACTTCAAATAGTAGTTTGAGGGATCTTTTAATTTCAAAGTTCCTTTCCTAATTTAAAGGAAGCGACTTGTTATTGACGCCATATTACCAAACGAGTTGCGTTGGTTGACATTTAGTCTCGAAATTGTCTTGTTATCAGAAAAATTTTTGTAATGCTTATGAATATATAGAGATGGTTCCGTTGCCTGCGTATGTTAAAGTTGCACCGCCCTCGCGGGAGCCTGGCCGTTCGCCTTAAACATAAAAAAACTCCAGGTATCCTTTGCGGATAAAAGGAAGATTCCATGTGAACGGCACTTAGGATAAGAGAACTGCTTAGAAAAGCTATGAGGGAGTGGCGAATGTTGACAGTAGACAAATAAATTGGTTACTGTTTTACCTAAAAATCTTCCTCATTAGAGTTCCCTTTTCTTAAAGACTCCTTATATGAACTGCTTACCCTGTAAGCAGTACCCTGTACCCTTATATGAACTGCTTACCCTGTCAAAAGACATGTCTGTTTTCCTTCTGAGATGTACGTGATGGAACCCTGCTTTGGTCATCACCCTTGTCACCAGCGTTTAGTCATTAAAAATTCCGGCGCGAAAACCTTTTAAATGGGAAACAGACCAATTATTTTCAGCGTTCATTGATGTGCCTTGTATTTACATTATCAAATAAACGGAGACAATTTGTGAGTTAAAAGCAAAGTAAAGGCCGGTAATTTTTCCAATTAAGCTGAACAAATTCAAGTTTCTTACTTCCTCATTAGTTTTGACCGGCTCGTATCGCAATATGACGGTAACGTCAACTGCTTTATTTTAGAAAGAAGGAATCAAAATTGTTTTACCGTCAAGAAACAAATTCTTCAATAAGATATTCTTCACCACAACCTTAAGACCAGACTTTATTAACGTTAACAAGAAAGTTAGACAAGAGGGCAAAACCCAGCTAAAAGTATGGTTAGCTTTCCTTTACCATGCATGAATGCATAGCTTCGTTTCTTTTATGTACTGTTGTATTTATGGCGAGTGCCGTCGCTTGAAAAACATTTTAAAACGTGGTTCTAGTGTTTCCGTTCGCTTTCTTTAAAAGATATAAGGAACAACTTGCTCAATAAATAACTTCAACCAAATTCACTCTCACCTTCTGTTATATTACTGGTCACCATAATTTATCAGTTCATCAGTAAGGCAGTGGTACACTAAGAAAAAGCTATTATCATCCTCCAGGGACGCTTCGCTTAGCGAGTTTGTGCAAACTATCTTCCCCCCCTAACGTGCAAACAATAAAAGGAAGATTCCTTGCGAACGGCACTTAGGATAAGAGAGCTGCCAAGAAAAGCTATGAGGGAGAGGCGAATGTTGACTGCAGACAAACAAAATTAATTGATTACTGTTGTAATCCATCAATTAGCGAAGGGGAACGTGACTGGTAATAAAATATATGCTGCGTTCCACCTCGTGTCAGATTTTGGTCACGTTCTTCTGACAATCCAGTCCAATGAAGAGCCATCTCCAGTTTTTCGGCTTTGATTCAGGCAAGACATATGTTGTCTTACCTGAACTTGCAGCACCATCAGTACTTGAAATGATTTTTTCTTTACAAAATTTCCTTAAAAATCTCCAAACTGGATTAACTTATCTAACAATGTAACCGTCATCTGTTTGTCTAAAAAAATGTCAAAATTTTTTTCTCATTGGAGTCAGTTAGTACATTTTTTTTTTCGCTATTACGAACGATTCTTTGGGAAATTTATTATTTGCTTTCTGCTCCAAAAGACCCGAAAATAGCTACAAAGATGTTCATTTAATTCCTTAATACCGTACACCATTAACTATTAAAAAGTTCCGCGATAATTACCGGTAATGGAAGTTTTTATTTTTATTTATTTATTTTATTTATTTATTACAATTTAATGGCATTAATAGTAATACATAACAACAAAACTAATATAAATAGCCATTCGGATAATCTGTAAAGGAGTCCAGGACCCCATAAAGAACAGATCACCAATGAATATCTACTAAAATAAGTTACAAAGTGAAGTATAAAATCAAAATAAAATCAATAGTTCAACAATAATAACTAATTTAATGCACGATCCAGTAAACACTTCTTGACTCCCCGCTTGAAAACATCAACACTTGCTGCCTTACGAGTATCGTAGGGCAAAAGATTCCAGGAGTCAACTATCCTGCGAAAAAAACTATATTTAAGTGGATTTGTTCTTGCATATTTCTTCTTAAGAGATAAATCATCGTATTTCCTAAATGAATAATGATCCGCATTAGAATAAAAATCTACGTATGAATCGATATTGATGTTACTTATTCCATTGAGAGCTTTATATAAAAAAGTAACATCAGCTAGAAATCTCCTATTTTCTAGTGACATCAAATTTAGCTTCTTTAAACGAGTCTCATAATTGTCCTCAGTCTTTAAAATGAACTTGGTTGCTCTTCTTTGTACTTTTTCAACTTTTTCTATGTTCCTTTTGGTGTAGGGTGACCATACAGCAGAGCAGTATTCAACATTCGATCGAACTAACGCGCAGTAAAGAGTTCTCAGAGTCGTAGTATCATCCAGACCTCTACAAGTCCTTTTAATTAGCCCTAACATTTTGTTTGCTTTCGACACAATAATATCAATGTGCGAGTTCCAGATAAAATTGTCAGTAGTTGTAACTCCCAAGTCTTTGAATTCTCTAACTTCTTCCAAGAGAGAATTGTCCAAGGAATAATTAGAGACTAAAGGTTGCCTTTTCTTTGTTAATCTCATAACTTTGCACTTTTTGACATTAAAAGCCATGGCATTGCGAATACTCCAATGATGAAGATTATCCAGGTCCCGTTGAAAACAGAATTGATCACTAACATCATCAATGACTCTTGAAGTTTTACAATCATCAGCAAAAAGCGCAATGGTATTTCCAGGGAGAACAACATCGGGCAAGTCATTCACAAAAACTACAAAAAATAGCGGCCCCAGAATGGAGCCCTGTGGGACACCGGACGGAACTTCTAACCAAGTGGAGGAGACGCCATCCAACACAGTTCTTTGCCAACGATTACTCAAGTAACTCTCACACCACTGTAGTAGGGAGCCAGAAATTCCGAAATTACAGAGCTTCCGCAGTAAAATTGAATGATTCACTCTGTCGAAAGCCTTGGAGAAGTCCAGGAAAGCAACATCCACCTGTCGTCCCTCATCCAAAGCTGTGACCCACTGATAATGAGTGAGAACCAATTGTGACCCACAAGATTTCCCCTTCACAAATCCATGCTGCCACTCAGATAAATAAGGCGAAATATGCGCGTAAACAGCAGTATGCACAAGACGCTCTAAACATTTAGCTGGAATAGGTAACAGGGAAATTGATCTGTAATTTTCCACGAATTCCTTATCATTGTTCTTATGTATAGGAGTGATGTTAGCGGATTTCCACAAGGTGGGCATGACTCCTGAGCTTAGGGATAAGTTAAACAAGTGCGACAAGGGAACCGACAATTCCTTCGCACAGATTTGTAGAATTCTTGATGGTATATTATCCACACCGGGTGATTTATTGATGTCGAGCCTACTTAGAATTCCCTGCACTTCAAATGGTGTAGTTGTAACGTTCAGTAACAAATTTGGATTCACAACATCTGTAGTCGGACAGCTAACATCAGCTGAATCCTTTGAATAAATTGAGTGGAAGAACTTATTAAAAAGTTCCGCCTTGGAAGACGCATCTGTAGAACAAACATTATCATAAATTACAGTATCTGGAATTCTCTTAGTTTTAGATTTAACGGAGTAAAATTTCCAGAAATGTTTAGGGTTGTCCTGAAGTTTTCCAGACAGAGATTGAAGATAATTGTAGTAACTTGTATTAATAAGTCTCTTTGTTTTCTTTCTCAGCTCCTTGAATTTTAAGAATATGTCGGGTGAACCATTAGATTTAACTTGCTTCCATAATTTCCTCTTCTTCCTAATTAGTTTCATTATATCATTGCAAATCCAAGGAGGCCTAGAGCGACGCTTGAGTGTTATCCGGGGTATATGTTGATTGACAGCAGAAAACAGAAGATCCTGAAACTTTAACAGACCTGTATCGATACAGTTATCGCATGTAACTAGATTCCAGGGAATAGATTGTAAGGTCTCCTGCAAACCTTTAAAATCAGCCTTTTTGTAACAAAATACCTTACGCTGAATGTTATTAGGCCTTCTCATCTCAGTACGAAACTTGAAGGTAAGGGGATGATGGTCTGAGTCAAATGCATGCGGATGCACCGCTACATCTTCAACCAAGATGTCATTATTGGTTAGGACCAGATCCAAAATATTGCCAGAAGGTCCAGGATTTCTTAGATCTCGAGTTGCATGTAGGTTCTTTTGTACCAAATAGAAATCATCCAAAATACTACAAAAATCCTTAATTCCAGGGTCTTACTTTATAGGGCATCCAAGATTCCAGTCAATGTGTGGAAAATTAAAGTCCCCAGTTACAACAAGATTTGAAAGACCAGTTCCTGAATATTTATCCAAAAACTCTCTGAATTGTGACAAAAATAACTCATCTGCGTCCGGTGGTCTATAAAATGCAGAAAGGAGTACACAAATAGTAGGATTTGGACGAATTTCAAGAGCTATCATCTCTAAATTAACCTCCAGGTCAGTCCTGCGAATACAAGAAATATGATTCTTGATAGCTATAAGCACTCCACCACCCCGCCTATTACATCTGTCCTTCCGAAAAATATTATAGCCTTCAAGCTTAAGTTCAAAGTCCTGATAGTTACTATCCAGCCATGTCTCAACTATGACAACAACATCAAACGAATCCATAAATAGCAATGCTTGTAGGTCAAAAACTTTGTTCCGTATACTTCTGGCATTTAAGAATAAAGCTTTGGGAAAAATATTTCGCACACCGTCAGTAGAACCTGAAAGTGATGACTGTAGACTGCCATTGGTATCTTCCATAGTAGATTCCTCGAAGAACGAATCGGTGAAATTAAATGGAAAAGTACAATCGGAACAGTACCAAGTTTCATCTGAGGATCCCAAATCAATATATGTTCTAATATCCAAGTTGATACACTTGATATGGTGCCATTTACAACAGCCATCACAAAGAATTCCTTTTTGGTTAAAGCGAACAGAATTGGAGCAAACTCCACACGGATGCTTCCACGTGGGCGGTTTTCTTCCAGCACGAGTAATGTTGTCGTGTGCCGAAGTACAGCCATAACCAGGATTTGGATGAATATCCCCACATAACAATAAGTTGTTCAGTTGGAAAGAGGCAGATGAGTTGTTGTAATAGCTAATTTTACGAAGGAAGAAATGCTTCCTACGCTTGTGTAGCAAACCAAGATGGCCGCTCGTCGAACTTGACTTGACTAAAACATAGTTCGAAAGTGGGACTTCAGTACAGCGTAAAAACTCGCCAACAGTCCCAAAAGAAGTGACACTAAATATCGGCGGGCATATTGCAATGTTGGACGACACACTAACGCCCCAAAAGGTCGAAAATAAAAGATATAGGAGAGAGCGAGCTAAAACACGTCCGACTCTCATACCGACCGCTGACCGGTATTGCAGAATCTCACCCCGGAAATTGATTTTAAGATGTTATCACTTTACGCAACACAGAACCAGTAGTAAAAATGAAGTGCAGCTCAAATTGTAAACCCGTTTAAGGACTTGTCGTATTTTCTATCGGCAAACCTCGAGCAACAATAACCGTATCCAACGAGCGTTCTCAAATAATAATCGTGACTCAGCCTTGAAGCATATTGATATAAGTATAACTAGGAGAGGATCAAACTCCATGGACAGCAAAGTGCTTGTCCATAGTTAGTAGAGGGGACTGGTTAGGAAACGCAGAAAAAACTTCAGTCGGATAGGTTATTGTTCGATTTTATCGAGGTCACGTGACAATGATCCTGCACACATAAATCCAAAATGGCGCCGCGGGCTTGTTTCGACAGTCACGTAGCGTTTAAGTTTGTGGATTTTCTCCGTGATCGAGCGAAATCTTACCTTCAAAATATAGCTAAAAACATTAATCAAGTCAGTGGACATAAGTCCAGGTGAAAATTGTTGAGTATTTGGCTGTGGAACGTGAAGGAGAAGTAAAGGAATTGGAATCTGGAAGCTACCGGCGCCGCGAAACGCAGAATACAAGAAGTGGCGAGAAGACTGGCTGAAAATAAATAAGTTACTCTATGTTAGATACTTTAACCATATAGCCTTTATACTCATTTTTGTCTATAAAATAATCATTAATGAGCAATATTTAATATGTTGCAGGTCGTAGCTACCAAATTAATCTTTTGTAATAAATTACTTATTGACAAATTGTTGCAGGCTCTTAATTCTAACTATATCTGCCTTTCTTGTTCTTTGCTGGCTCTTTCCTTTCGTAGTGTTTTTGTCTTCATTTGTTTACATTGAATTTTATGTTTCTGTATAACATCTTTGGCCAGTGAAAAACACCGCACAGTAACATACAAATGAATAATACTGTCCAATATATCTTTTGCAATGCTGTTATCTACCACTATGTCTGAGTCCAACAACATGGTATTATATGCTGAGACCAAATGAACATCACAAGCTGATTTGGATTCTATCTTAGCATTGTCAATCTTCAGCTGATGCCTTCCTGAGATCAGAATCCTAAAATTATGTTCTATTCTCTTAAAAATTGTTTGAGCTTTGTCCGCTCTACTAACTATGGCTTGTCTGAAAGACTGCTTTACTACTTGCCTTTCCTCGCTAATCCTCCAGCAGTAAAGAAACGGGTTTAATGTCGAGTTAAAGACCTTGAGGACAACTTCTACTTCCCGAACGACGAATACGTATGATGAATACATTTTACTTTAAGCGATCACAACTGCCATTATAAATATTGGTGCATAGCAAAAAACTAACGCCAACTGTTTCTACAGTCACTGTACACCGCCTTTGGGTATCGCGCCATGTTGAAAGCGTTTATTTTGATCGGCTGTTGTTGAAGCTGATCTTGCATTTCAGCTTGATGATTGTAACGAATACCGTTCATTGTTGTGATTGCGTGACCGTCAATACCTCCTTGTTTTATGTGACATATCGATTAGCTATCGGCATTACCTTTCATTCGACACACGTGGAAGTTACAAGCGCATGTAGTGGAAGTTGATTGAAGGATCGTCGAATATATCATTGTAATAGAACGGAGAAAGAGGTATGTTATATCGTTCGTTCCCTTTATCTAGACCCCGAAATGTACACCATTTAATCGAAAGCAGATTTGTTACGTTTAAGAATACTTGTGCCGTTTAGAATTATATATATGCGCGCTCCGCGTGCTCGAGTTAAAACATTTCGATTAGCGTAGATTTATAGTAATAGCTCTATTCGGCTCGTTGTATTTCAGTTTTTACGAGCTTTCAAGTCCAATAAATCCATTGAGAAAGATAGATGCTTGAAGGTTCCGTCACTTAAAAAACACTCTCCGAGGGGGCGCCGTTAAGAAATTCACAGACCGAAAGAATCGATTGAAGTCAGCGTCCGCCCCGTTACAATGATTTCTGAGAGTGCGAAAAATTTTTGTGTAGGAGACAAGCAAAATGACCAGGAAAAATGGTATAACCATGTAGCAGTCACAAAGGCTATACGAATATCAATACTGGGGGAAAAAGAGACGATTAGAGATAAAACCTAAATGGGAGCTACAATGATATATGTGCTCTTCAAAGTTGCAATTTGTCTGCATCTTAGCCCCAACAACAGGGCGAGAAGTCTGTCCACCCCGATGGCCATCATCGTCATTATAGACGCTCCAGATAATGCAGAGCTTGTTATGTAGGCTGCGTCCCTTGCGTATCGACAAAGACTCCAGTGTTCGTGAACCAAGGATATCCAATAAGTTGCAAACAGACTAACAAGAAAAATCAACAAGTCAGTCGATGAAGGGAAGATTCCATGTGAAGGGTAACAAGGATAAGGCCGTTGCCAAGAAATGCGGCGACTGAGAAGAAAATGTGCACCACAAAGACAGCAATAGGCCTTTTGCAACAAACTGTCACGTGACCGATTTTCCCTTGGCAACGCCATACTGGAGGGCAAGCTATTTAGTCTTTCCTTGACAACCAACAAAGGGCGAGTTCGCGGAGGGGATACAAAGGTAAGGTTAAAGGTTTTTTAAGGCGTTTGTTTGTTATGATGTCACAAGAAAACAACAGGACAATATCTCTTTGAAATCTTTACATACAGTTGAACTAGTCTCGGACTGAAATCAGTCACTAAAGGCCGAGTTTCAGACTCGTAAAGTTTTCGCATGGTCAGTCTCTTTTGGAGTGATAGCGATGGCAGCAACGTTACCGAAAAATCGCCGTGATTCATTCGACTTTATTGCTGTCTTACATGGATATTTAAGCCTTTAGAATGAAAATATTGAGTGATAGTTTGGTTTGAATTTCAGGGAGAATAGCCTTGCATCATATGGCGACTGCTGGTAGCCAAGCTCTTTCGACCGAACGTGAAGGTGAGTTTCTGTTGGAGGGAGGCTTCTTGCTCACAACAAAATTGCTAGCATATTTGATTGCAGTCTCGTTGTTCAGGGTGAACTCGAATCATTTTTCTTATATTCACAGGTGTGGAGTCGAGAGATTTAAGCAAGTTTCCTGATATTTCTTTCGCAGAAGTTGAAAGTTTTGCTCAGAAGGCGTCGGGATGCGAACATAGCAGGAAAGCCTACAAGTTTTTCGCTGAACCTGGCTACCTTCATGATAAGAAACGTACGTAAAATCTGGAATATCCTAACTTCTGTGTACAAATATAAGCTTAAATAAAGTTATCGGGTGTTACTTAATATTATGAGGAGAAATCCTGGTGGAGTAAATGACTGCAAAATAAAAGATATATATATATTTAAGTGGTGATTAGCGCCTAAACTGAACTGTATTTAAGCTTATATAAAACCATAAGCTTAAGATCAAAATACCAAGAAAATTTCATAACATTGAAAATTCATATATATATATGTCTATATCTAATGACAGCTTTATAGGACAATTGTAATGATGAACTCCCTGCAACATTTACTACTCCAACAATATACAGCTGTAAATCGTGTCGTAAAAGTGTCAAAAAATGCTCTTAGCGGTTTTAGCTGGGGTATCGTTTCTTAATTTGAACCAAAAGAGGGTAACGATTCTTTTAAAAACTAGCAATTCCGTACTACTCTTCCCTTTCTGTCAACAATGCGCAAAAAGAAGTTAATAACTGAAGACGAAGACCCCCAGAAGGCTGGCGTTTCTTTTGGCCTTCTTTCAGTGACACCAAAAGCTACCCAGTGTTTATTTTAGCCGGAAAATGTATTTGGCCGTGGCTTTGTTATGGCATCGCTCAATATAAATACTTTACTCGGCCATATTGACCAACTTAAGATATTTATAGGTAGTTAAAAACTCGCTATATTAGCGATCAATGAGACCAAGCTTGATAGTTCCATCGGTGATTCATGAATGAATGCGGGATTTGACGTCTTCAGAAGGGACCGTACCGTCAACGGGAGATGCGGTGGCGGTGTATGTTTTTATTTACGAAACAACGTAAATTACCATGTCTTGGAGGAGTTCGGTGCTGACCAACTTGAATGTCTTGTTATCGAAATCACCAGACCGCATTCCAGACCTTTTTCAATAGGTACATGGTACAGACCGCCAAGTTCCCAGTAAGAAATTATTAATCAATTTGAAAACCTTTTAGATATAACTGTTTTAGAACGCAGCGATTTCTACCTACTCGGTGGCCTGAATTGTGACATGTTGCACGATCGGTCAAACAACCACACGTCGCCGCATTTAATGAACATATTTGATGTTCACGGATTAAGTCAAATGATTTCTGAACCAACTAGGATTACACCGATATGAGGAACATTGACTTATCTTTCTATAAGTAATAATCCCAAAAATATTTAAGTCTGTCGTTCATCGTTGCATTAGCGATCATTCACTTGTGTTTATGACGATAAAGATACGCTATGAACGTGCTGATTCGCATTGCTCTATTGAAACTCGCAGTTTTAAGAATCTTAATATCGACCAATTTCTACATGACCTTGTACGAAAACCATGGGATTTATTTGGCTTAGGGTCAGATGTGGGACGCATGGAAGACCTTAAGGACGCTCCTAATGGATTTCACAAGTGCTGATGCGTAAAATCCACAAACGAAATTATTTTAAAAAAGAAAGCTGCCGGCAAAAATAATATTGCTAGGTGGGAACAGTACAAGCAGGCGCAAAATAGTCCATCAATCGAGATCGGAGATGAAGGGTAGTCAGAAAAAGGCTATTAACACTTGATTGACAATTTATTTTATTCTATCTCATACTCCTGGGGAACCCATAGTTACTCTCGGCTAGGCGTTGAGCTTGTACAACACTTCCTTTGTGCTCCCCAAACCTTACGCGTACTTTCTATCTTTACAACCGCACGCCGAGGCAGGAACCTATCATAGAACCTAGATTGTCAAAAATGAAGAAAAATCAGCTCGGCTAGACACTATCGGCTTCGCTTTTAGTCTGAAGTGTCATCAAAAACTAAATTATTCATATCATTTTCATAGCATGCCACTTTATTTTTTTATTTTTATTCCATTGCTTTTGTTACAGACACCGGGATGAGTGACAGACAAAACTGCTTAAATCCCTTCATGATTATTGAATAAGGGTTCTCTCCCGGAAATTGACTTTATAATTGCTCAGAACAAAAGACTGCAGCTTTGGAACTAAACAATAGCATATTGTTCGCAGTCAGGTATTGATTCCAGTAGATAAAATTTAATCTAACTTCAATGAAAGTTTTTTCCTTGGCAAACAAAGACGACATCGGCCATACTATTGATTGACAATATAGTAAGAAAACTTTTAGCTACAAATCTTCCGCATTAGAGTTCCCTCTTCTTAAAGACTCCTTATATGAACTGCTTACCCTGGCTAAAGACATGTCTGTTTTTCTTCTGAGATGTACGTGATGGAACCCTGCTTTGGTCATCACCATTGTCACTAGTGTTTACTCTTTAAAAATTCCGGCGCGAAGACCTTTTAACTGGGAAACATGCCAGTTATTTTGAGCGTTCATTGATGTGCCTTGTAATTACATTATCAAATAAACGGAGACAATTTGTGAGTTAAAAGCAAAGTAGAGGCCGGTAATTTTTCCAATTAAGCCGAACAAATTCAAGTTTCCCTTGGCAAACAAAGACGACATTCGCCATACTATTGTTTGACAATGTAGTAAGAAAACTCCTTTTTATCACTTTATTGAAATGAATTTAATAAAGGAGTATATTTAGATCTGCTTTCATTTTCTAGGGTTGTGAATAATGCGGAAATACTCTCTCTGTATTGTTGTCAATTCTAAACTCTAAAAAGACTTCTTATAACAAATTAAAAGAGATCAGATGAAAGTTAGGGACAGTAAATCGCTTGGAAATGATAAATATAGAATCAAAACAACCTGGAGTTAATTCATGGATGCACCAGCAACAAACGTGAAAAATAAACATGGAGAATAAACATGAGAGTATAATGCATGTATCTATTTCCTTCGATCATGACTTGTTCTATTCATAATGAAGCGTGGTGGCACAAAATACTCCTTTAAAAAGATATGGATGGTGTTTCCGTTTCCTTTCCTTCAATTGTCTTCGTGCAAAAAAAAAAAAAAAAAAAAAAAACAGACCATGTTCAATTTTATTGAGCTTCCTATGTCCTCCCATCCGTTCACATATCTGGCTAGAGTTCTAAAATAATCCTCGAGACTTTATAATTATGCTTAGAAGGTATTAATAAGGGCAATGTTTGGGGAGGCACTAACTTGACATAATAATAAGGTTGACATAATAATCCATTGATCGAGTCGTAAAATGAAGAAATGGATAAATATGTCATTTATGAAGCTATGATCACTTTTGGTTACGTCTTTAGTAACTCTTACCCATCTTTCAATCTCTCCAAACTTCCTGCTTGCTTTAACTTAAGAACATTTAGAAACTAAATGAGCGACCTGCTGGATATATAGCAACCCTTTAAATTAAATAACTTTTAAAGATGACTTTATTCCTCATTCGAATTCCTTTTTCATCGTTAACATGTAATTTCAGGAAATCAAAAAATTGAGAAAAAAACTCTAAAACAACCGGTTACAGTCAATTTTATTTCGTACACATTCTTAAAGTTTGTTAACATACACAAGCAACGAAACCATCTTTATATATTCATAAGCATTACGGAAACTTTTCTGATAACAAAACAAACTCGAGACTAAATGTCAACCAACGCAACTCGTTTGGCGATATGGCGTCAATAACGAGCCGCCTCCTTTAAGTTAGCAAAAAACTTTGAAATTAAAAAGCCCTCTTAACTAAACTACTTTTTGAAGTTTTTTCCAATACTTTTATATTGCTAAAAGAAGATTAAACATGAAAGAAAAAGGCATGGCTATCTTTTTATAATTATGCCCCATCGTACTCACGATCATTGGTAGCTAGCACGAAAAATACTCTTGAAAAGATATGGTTAGTGTTTCCATTGCCTTTCTTTCAGTTGTTTCCCTAAAAAACGGTATCCAGTGCACACAACAAGCCATTTTCAGTTGTTTCAATTATTACTCAATTAGAAGTGAGAGTCCCACAGGGCTTTGTGTAACAGAAATCAATACTTTTTTTCGATGATTGACATTAATCATTATAAAAACATAAATTAACAGGGTATATATTCACAAAGCAAATAACATAAAGTAACGGATAAAATTTTCACAACAGACTATGTAGAAACCTCCAAAAACAGTATTATTTGAGTTTCTTATTTCTTCCTATCTAATAACATATTTGACGGGAGTTTTTATATAATAGCTGTGTAATTACTTTTAGCTTTAAAAGTACTCAGTATATATGGGTCGAAGAGGACCTAATTCCATGGACAGCAAAGTTTTCGTCTGATTGTCTGCTTCACTGTTTGTCTTACTTCGCTAATCTACCATCTGTAAAGAAACGGATTTAACGTCGAGTTAAAGTAACGTAAGACACCTGCTACTTCCCTTAATACTACTAGGTGTGATGAATATGTTTTACTTTCAGCGATTACAATTGCCACCATAAAGAATGGTGCATAACAAACTGCAAATGCTAACCGCAAGCGCAATGCACTGTACACTGCCTTTTTGTATCGCGCCATGTTCAGTACATTTGGTTGGCTTGGCTGTTGCTGGACATGATCTTGTACTTGAGCCTGATGATGACTGAGACCCTGAAAAATTTTTATACACGAGGCTACTGAAAGAACAAGGCAAGATGGTAATAACATACGGAAATACCAAATGATTATGCTGTAATCTAACGTGTAGCATAAAGCAAGGACACTAGATACAGTCCAAAAGGTAGCTACGATGATGTATGTGCGCCTCAAGGTTACAATTTGTCTCTATCTCAGCCCCAACAACAGGGTGAGAAGCCTGTCCACACCAACGGCCGTCATCGTCATCGAAGATAATTCAACTAATGCAGAGCCTGTGAGGGTGAATAAGTCAAATGCGTATCGACAAAGATTCCATCGCTCGCGAGCCACGGACATCCAAAATATAGCAAAGAGAGGTTGGGTAACAAGACCAACTAACAGATCAGTTGTTGCTAGACAGCGATACAAGAGTTTGGACGGCGGATAAAGGGAAGATTCTTTGTGAAGGGCAGCGAGGATGAGAGAATTTCCGAAAAATGCTGTGATGGAGAGGAGAATGTAGGTTGTTAGAAAAGAAATTATAAACTTTTGCTTAAGCCCATCAGCCGGAGAGGGACAAAAACTCAGGTCTTGTAATGTCTTCATTTGTGTTCCACCTCCCGTGAAATTTGTCGTCGACATTATTCTGTATTCATTTCCTTTTTTCTTGGAATGAGGTTATCTGTGATTGCAACGAGATATAATTTATCTAAACAGCTGACAACGGTGACGATCGCTAAGACCTTACTTCCTGTTAAATAATCATATTAAGACTTCCTCATCATCGTTTACTTGTTTGATAAACGTCAGAGAAATTGTCGCTTTAACTTGTCAGGTACACCCCGTATGAAAAAGGAATCTGAGACAAATATATGAAAGCACCTGCTGAACATTATTATTGTTTTCTATGCGCGACAAACAATCCCTCTTAACCTAGCCCACGGGCAGGCACTCATTATCAACGCTTCAGTACGAGTTACTTGGCTCGTGAATAAGTTTGAGGCCATGAACAAAACGACTCGTGGTCGAGAGAGCAACGTGCCGCAATGCTAATCACCGAGGACCTTTTCGCAACCTGACTTGGTTTCATTGATATATCATTTGTGTGAAGTTGAGGCTTGAGGTATTATCAGCCTCAACAAGCTAAAAATAAAGGAGATTAAAGCTAATGATATCCCAACCATGTCAATCAGTCTTGTAATTCGAATGCATATATCGATTACAAAATTGATGTATTGCCACTCATGCAAACTTATTTTAAAATATTTGAATTCAACCGTGTAAATCGTAACACTTTGTGGCTCTTTTACCTCCGTTTCTTATCCAAAAAACTAGAATAATGCAAAAGAAGAGAAAAAAATTACGAGAACAAACAATTTTCTGTCGTTTCTTCCACATTCTCAATTAATTTGTTCCCATGCTTCACCAACAAATTGTAATCTTCCAATCAACCAACCAACAGATCAGTTGTTGCCACATAACGATACAGGAGTTTGGTTGGTGGATGAAGGGAAGATTTTAAGTGAAGGGCAACAAGGATAAGGAATATTGCCAATAAATGCTGTGATGAAAAGGAAAATTTGGACTTCTGAGAAAGAAATCAACTACCTTTGTCGTCTACCATCGAAATAGGGGTGCATAGAACTGAGCTCTAACTATGTTCTTGTTTGTGTTCCACCTCCTGTGAAATTTGCTGTCGCCAATATTCTGCTTTTGCTTCTCTTTGCCGCAGGTCTGGTGATATATTATATGCGAGTTTTATGAGTATAGTTTTGTCAAATAGAAACGATAACCGAAGTGTTCATTTTTTCAACCATAATTACAGAGAGACTTCCTTATTCAAAAGGCATCTATTGTGTTAAAAAAAGTCATTTTATTCCTTGAAATAGTCATTACATCAGGTATGCAATAACATTAAGAAATACCTTGAGTATTACTCTTCTTATAGAGCGACAAACAAACCCTCTTTACCTGGATCAACTTTAGATGCAAGGGAGCGCATTAAGTGCCATATTATTTGTGAGAGGTTCACACTGTAATCATTATCGGCCTCGGAAAACTGAAAATGGAAAAAGGTTCTCAACTCAACATTAAATTCATTATGTCATTCACCAACGTGGAATCGAAATTTATATAATTCTTGATAATTAAGTATTATTGTTTGTCTCACGATATAGTCACTTATGATGTGGATCGCGACGTTTTGACTGCATACTACTTCTTGACTGCATACTACTTCTTGACTGCATGCTACTTAGTCTTCATCAGGCGATGAGGTCGACTGGTTTCGGATTTTTTTATAAAGTATAATGCTTCCCTGTGATTGGTTGGTATTCCATAGCTGTGATTGGCGCGTTTCGATCCTCGCTGCTCTCTCGGCAGTCCGCTGTCGTACGGCTCTCCTGTTGTTGTGTTTTTTGATTGTGGTCATCCACGCTTTAGGAATTTTTATTCCACTGTCGCTGTTGAGTTTGTCAGGATGAAGTCTTATGTGAATAGCCTCCTTGACCGTGCGAGTGTACCAGTGAGAATCACGATCAATAAACTTAACCCCATTCCAAAGCTGTTGATGAGCGGTGTTGCGGGCGTGCTCTGAAACGCGCTCTGAAGAGCTGTCAACAACGTCGTTCAACGGGTTAAGTTACCAGTGCCTAACATCACTAAGGAACCGTGAGACGCCCTTAAAGACTTAAAAGAGGACGATTCCATCATGGTTCTCCCAGCCGACAAAGGGCGCGCTAGCGTAGTCATGAATACCAACGCTTACCACGCGAAAGATGTCCAACCTCAATGAGAGCGCACCCTACCCGTTCCTAAACAAAGACCCGACAGACCGCTTGGCCAGCAAGTTTTCCGAGAAGCTGCTAGCCTTGAACATCTAACAGAGGCCGTTTACAACAAGATCAGACCTCGACACAAACAGCCGCTTAGAATCTGAGGTTTACCGAAGATCCACAAGGCCCACGTACCGTTAAGAACTACTGTGTCATGTGTTAACACCTTCTAATTTGACCTGTCCGCCCACATTTCTAACACCCTGTCTCCTTCAACAGGTGACTCGAATTCCACAGTGACTAATTCAGCTAACTTCGCATCCACCATCAGCAGGGAGACCATCCTAGACTGGCCGTAACCATGTAATTTTAGGAAATAGATCGATCCGAAACTGAAGAAAACTCTAAAAAAAGCCGTTTATAGTCAATTTTATTCCTTAGGGTTGTTAATACACACAAGCAACGGTATCATATTTACATATTCATAAGCATTACGGACATTTTTCTGATAAAAAAAACAAATTACAGACTGAAAGTCGACCAATGTAACTCGTTTGGCAATATGGCGTCAATAACAAGCCTCTTTCTTTAAGTTAGGAAAAAAACTTTGAATTTAAAAAACTCTCTCAAACTTTCCTTTAAAGTTTTATTAAATACTTTTCTAGTGCTGAAAGAAAATTAAATATGAAAGTAAAACGCATGCATTTCATTCTTCAGTTATCCCTTCCCGTTTTCATAATTATTGGAGGCTAGCACGGAAAATACTCTTGAAAAGATATAGGTTTAGTGCTTCCATTGCCCTTCTTTCAGTTGTTTCCGTCAAAGAAAGTTATTTAGTGAACTCGACAAGCCATTCTGTTTTTATGATTACTCGATTAAAAATTAAAGAGCCTTACAAGGCTTTGCGCTACAGAAATCAACAGTATTGTTCGGGGATTGACATAAATCAGTATAAAAAACATAAATTAAGGAAAATATTCACAACGAATTAAAAAAAACAATTCAACGGGCAAAATATTCATAACAGACTATGTAAAAACCTCCGAAAAAAATAATACCATTTAAACTTCTTAGTACTTCCTATCTATACACATTTTTGACGAACGTTCTTATGTAATAATCGTGACTTTATGACTTTCAGCTTTGAGAGTACTCATACGAATATAACACGAGGAGGATCTAACTCCACGGACAACAAAGTGCTTGTCTGATTGTCTGCTTCACCGCTTGTCTTACTTCATTGATCTTCAAGCAGTAAAGAAGCGGGTTTAAAGTCGAGTTAAAGAAAATTAAGACACTTGCCACTCCCCTTATGACTGCTAAGTATAATGAATACGTTTTACTGCAAGCGATTACTATTGCCACTATAATGGATGGTGCATAATAAACTACTAATGCTACTTGCACCCACAGTGCACTGTACACTGCCTTTTTGTATCGTGCCATGTTCAGTGCATTTGGTTGGCTCGATTGGTGTTGGACATGATCTTGTACTTGAGCCTGATGATGAATGAGACCTCGAAAAATTTTTATATACGAGGCCAATGAAATAACAAGGCTAGATGGTATAATAATAGTGCCATACCAAATGACTGCACGGTAAGCTAATGTGAAGCATAAAGAAAATACACCAGATACAATCCAAAAGGTAGCTAGGATGATGTATGTGCGCTTCAAAGTTACAATTTCTCTGTATCTTAGCCCCAACAGCAGGTGATAAGCCTGTCCACGCTTATGGCCGTCATCGTCATCAAAGACACTCCACATAATGCATAGGCTGTGATGTAGGCTGAGTCGAATGCGTATCGACAAAGACTCCAGTGTTCCTGAACCACAGCCACCCAATAGGCACCTTGGAGAGGTTGGGCCAATAGACCAACCAACAGATCAGTTGTTGCCAGACAACAATACAAGAGTTTGGACGGCGGATGAAGGGAAGATTCTTTGTAAAGAGCAACAAGGATAAGAAAATTGCCAAGAAATGTTGTGATGGAGAGGAGAATGTTAACTGCTGCAAGAGAAACTGATTCTTGTCGAAGTTCACCCGCCATAGAAGGGGAGCATACCATTTCTCGAAATGTTTTGGTCAGTGTTCCACCTCTTGTGAAATTCGTAGGGGACATTGTTCTGTGTTCGATTCGTTTTTCTGGAAAGTTATCTATGATTACAACGAGAAATGAGGTCCAAAGAGCACATACCTACCAACGATCACTGAAGCCCTACTTCCTAAACAATGTCCACAATTAAAAATCCTCACCTGCGTTTAAGCATTTAAAATGCGTCAGAAAATTCTCTGTTGTGTTAAAAAATGCCCGGAACATGCGAGGTACCTCATTTGAGAAAAAATACTAAAATATGGAGACATCTGTTATTAACCTCCACTGACAGGATGCTAATCAAATGTTCGTATTATTTTTTCGGAATTGAAACTTTAATCATTATCAGCCTCAGCAATTTTGACAGATAATTTAAACTAGCGATTTTTCGCGGTATTAGAATAAATTGAGTTTCACAAACGGATCAAACTGTTTTAATTCAAATTTTGGTCGCAAAAAAACGAAAAATTTTCATATACGAGGCGACTGAAATAACAAGGCAAGATGGTGTAATTATACTATCAAGGTGAGAAGTCTGTCCACGCTTATGGCTCTCATCGCCATCAAAGGCACTCCACATAACGCATAGGCTGTGATGGTGGCTGCGTCACTTGCGAATCGACAAAGACTCAGAAAATTGTCTGTTGTGGCAAAAAGCTTATTTTTGTCGCTTTAACTTGTCAGGTACACCCCGTATGAAATTGGAATAAGAGGAAAATGTATTAAAACACATGGAACATTATCATTGTTTTCTCTGTGCGACAAACAATTCCTCCTCGGGAAGTCACTCATTATCAACGGTTCAGTACGAGTTACTTTGCTCGTGAATAAGTTTAACCCTTGAGTAACGCGACTCGTGGGCAAAGGAGTGACGTGCCGCTATGCTAATAACGAGGACTAGCTTGCAAGCTGACCTACTTTATTGACAGGGTGTCAATCAAATGTCCATATCATTTGTGTAAAGTTGAGGCTTGAATCGTTATCAGTCTCAGCAAGCTAGAAATAAAGAAACTAAAACAACCGGTTATGGTCAATTTCATTTCACACGCATTATTAAAGTTTTTTAACATACACAAGCAACGGAACCACTTTACATATTCATAAGCATTACGGAAATTTTTCTGGGACAATAAAACAAATTAGAGACTAAACATCGACAAATGCAACTCGTTTGGCAATATGGCGTCGATAACAAGCCTCTTTCTTTGAGTTAAAAAAAAACGTTGAATTTAAAAAAACTCTTTTAAACTTCTCTTTGAAGTTTTATCCAACAATTTTCTATTGCTGAAAAATAAGATTAAACACGAAAGTAAAATGCACCCATATCTTTTTTCGATTATACCTTGCCGTATTCATGAACATTGGTAGCTAGCTAGCACGAAAAACTACTCTTGAAGAGATATTGTTGGTGTTTCAATGCATTTCTTTCAGCTGTTTCTGTAAAAAAAAAGGTATTTAGTGCACACAACAAGCCATTTTGTTTTAATGAATACTCGATAAAAGTGGGAGCCCCACAGGGCCTTGCGTTACAGAAATCAATAGTATTGTTCAATGATTGACATTAATCAATATAAAAAACATAAATTAGCGTGAAAAATATTCACAACACAAAAGAACATAGATCAACGGATACACTATTCCCAACAGACTGCGTACCGACCTCGAACAAAAATATTATTTGAGCTTTTGATTTCTTCCTATCTAATAACATATTTGACGGGAGTTTTCATACAATAATTGTGTAATCACTTTCAGCTTTAAAAGTACTATATATAACTCGAGGAGGACCTAACTCCATGGACAGCAAAGTGCTTGTCTGATTGTTTGCTTCACTGCTCGTCTTACTTCAGTTATCTTCCAGCAGTAAAGGAGGGGGGCTTTGAGATTTTCGGTTTTGCGGTTTTTGGGCCTAAAAGGTTCGGTTTTGATATTCAGAGTGGTTTGCGGATTTTACGTGTTTTTGCATTCGGTTTTCGGTTTTCACGAAAACTCTGATGCGGTTTTCGGTTTTTGCTTTTTGACCCCTTTAAAGGTGAAAATGTAGCGGTTTTGTTAGGTTTGCATGCGGTTTTCGGTTTTGCTGCCTTTTTTCGTCGGTTTTTCGGTTTTGGAGGTTTTTTTCTCCGGTTTTGCGGTTTCTCAGAGGCCCCGGTGCCCCCCTCGTAAAGGAAAGGGTTTAACGTCGAGTTAAAGTAAAGTAAGACACCTGCTACTCCCCTTATTCATCTGCTCCCCTTATTCTTCTACTCCCCTTATTCATCTTATTCACCTGCTACTCCCCGTATTCATCACACAAAGTGTGATGAATACGTTTTACTACAAGCGACTACAATTGTCTCTATAAAGTATGGTGCCTAACAAAGTACTAATGCTAACTGTACCCACAGTGCACTGTACACTGCCTTTTTGTATCGCGCCGTGTTAAATGCACTTGGTTGGCTCGGCTTTTGTTGGAAATGATCTTGTACTTAGGCCTGATGACGACTGAGACCCCGAAAAATTTTTATATAGGAAGTGACTGAAATAATAAGGCAAGATGGTATTAATATAGAAAAATACAGAATGGGTATACGGTAATCCAACGTGTAGCATAAAGCAGCGACACTAGATAAAATCCAAACGCCAGCTGCAATGATGTATGTGCGTTCCAAAGTTACAATTTGTCTGTATCTCTGCCCCAACAGCGGGGCGAGAAGTCTATCCACGCTTATGGCCGTCATCGTCGTCAAAGACACTCCACATAATGTATAGCCTGTGAGGAAGGAGGCTTCAAATGCATATCGACAAAGATTCCATTGTTCGTGAGTCACAGAAAGCCAAAACCTAGCAACGACAACTATGCTGGGTAACAAGACCAACCAACATATCAGTTGTTACTAAATAACGATACAAGAGTTTGGACGACGGATGAAGGGAAGATTCTTTGTGAAGGGCAACAAGAATAAGAGAATTTCCAATAAATGCTGTGATGGAGAGGAGAATGTTGACTGTCAAGAAAGAATTTAAAAAAATTCTTGTTGAAGCCCACCAACCAGAGAGGGGGAACAATACAGTTCTTGAAATGTCTTGGTCTGTGTTCCACCCCAGTAAAATTTGCCGTCGACATTATTCTGTATTCCTCTCTTTTTTTCCTTTTTTGAGAAATATTCGATCTAAACAACTACACAACGACGACGATCACTAAAAAAAGAGCTCCCTACGTACTGAGTCATATAACTTCCCCATCATTGCTTATTCGTTTGAAAAATGTCAGAGAAATTGTCGCTTTAACTTGTCAGGTACACCCCGTATAAAATTGGAAAAGGAAGCAAATACATAAAAACACCTGTAACATAATTACTGTTTTCTCTGT
Source organism: Stylophora pistillata (assembly GCF_964205215.1). Lineage (NCBI taxonomy): Eukaryota > Metazoa > Cnidaria > Anthozoa > Scleractinia > Pocilloporidae > Stylophora > Stylophora pistillata. Next base: position 27,744,581 of record NC_142529.1, read on the forward strand.
ACGACCTAAAATCCCTCTTAAATTAGCCTACGGGCCCATTATCGACGTTTCAGTAAGAGTTACTTCGCTCGTGAATGATAAGTTTGAGGCCTTGAGCAACACGACTCGTGGACAAAAGAGCGACGCAAAGCTAATAACAAGGACCTGCTCGCAAGCTGACCTAGTTTCATTGATGGGGTGTCAATTAAATGTCCATATCATTTGTGTAAAGTTGAGGCTTGAATCATTATTAGCCTAAGCAGGCTAAAAATAAAGAAGATTCAAGTTAAGGATTTCCAACCCATATCAATCAGTCAAGGAAATTCAAATTCCTATAACGAATTGAAATTGATGTATAGCCACACATGCAAAGTTACTTTAACATATTCGAATTCAACAGTGTAATTAGAAACATTTTGTGGCTCTTTTACCTCCGTTTCGTCTCCGACAAAACTAGAACAAAACAAAAGAAGAGCGAAAAAATGACGCGAACATACAAGTTTCTGCCGCTTTCGTTTGCATTCTCTATTTGTTTTCCTCCTTTCGCCAACAAATTAATATTCTTAGTGATTTTCCTGGATATTAATAAGCCAAAGTTCGCCTATTATATCGTAGTTATACAATTTCTTCGCTTCCAACGTCTTGTTCGCGAAAAGACAAGTAAATTATTTTGGTATGAAACAAGCTTTGACGTATAAGGCAGGTCACTGAATTCTTCATGTCGTAATTCTCTCAAGCGATTATATTAGCAATTGTCCTCTGATAATGAAGTTTTTTATCATAATGCTAAAGTTAACATGATAATCCATTGATCGAGAAGTAAAATGAACGAATTGGGATAAATTTGATCGAAAAAACAAAGTTTGTGTTGTTAACTTGCTTACTGCCAATTTTGGTGACCGAGAGATCAAGGCTTTTAGAGAAAATGGTGAAAGAAACAAAGGTATCAAAAACTATGTTCAGCCACCTTAAGCTAGGAATGAATTAGTATCAAGAGTCAAACACATGGACAAATGTGATAGTATTGTTATTCTACAACTTATTAAAAGTTCAGTCTTCTTATGTAGAAATTCATTCAGAGCTGAGTAAGGAGGATTAATAAATATCATCAGTGTGGGGAAAAAGAAGAAAAGTCCGGTGAAAAGAACTCTATAAGAACCAGTAACTTCAATTTTATTCCATATGCTAATTTACACATTGCTAGCATTAGTCAAGCAATATTATACATCTCTAAAATTCATAAGCATTGTGCACTATGTACAGACTTTTTCATAAGTTTCTAATTTCTTCCTATATATCCAACATACAACATATCTGACGAGCATTCTCTCTGGCTGGTACTAATCGTGACGTTTTTACTAAGCTATGAAAACTGTCCATTGGAGTATACCTTAAGAAACCGGGGACCAAACTCTAAAACCATGGACAGCAAAGTGCTTGTCTGATTGTCTGTTTCACTGCTTGTCTTACTTCACTTATCTTCCAGCAGTAAAGGAACGGGTTTAACGTCGAGTTAAAGCGAAGCAAGACACTTGCTACTCCCATTATGCCTACTGAGTCTAATGAACGCGTTTTACCGTCACCGATTACTACTGCCATCAGGATTAAGTATGGTGCATAGCAAACTACTAGTGCTAACTGCACCCACAGTGAACTGTACACTGCCTTTTTGTATAGCGCCATGTTCAGTGCATTTGGTTGGCTCGGCTGTTGTGGGCCATGATCTTGTTCTTGAGCCTGACTATGACTGAGACCCCGAAAAATGTTTAAATACGAGAGGAATGAAATAACAAGACAAGATGGTATAGTTATATAGCCAAACCAAATGGTTATTCGGTAATCTACTATGGAGCATAAAGCAGCGACGCTAGATACAATCCAAAAGGTAGCTAAGGTGATGTATGTGCGCTTCAAAGTTACAATTTGTCTGTATCTCAGCCCCAACAATAAGGCGAATAGTCTATCCACGCTTATGGCCGTTATCGTCATCAACGACACTCCACATAATGCTGCGGTTGTGAGGGAGGCGGCGTCATATGCGTATCGACAAAGATTCCATTGTTCGTGGACCACGGAAATCAAAGTCGCAACAACGAGAGGCTGGGTAACAAGACCAACCAACAGATCAGTTGTTGCCAGACAACGATACAAGAGTTTGGACGGCGGATGAAGGGAAGATTCTTTGTAAAGAGCAACAAGGATAAGAAAATTGCCAAGAAATGCTGTGATGGAGAGGAGAATGTTAACTGCTGCAAGAGAAACTGATTCTTGTCGAAGTTCACCCGCCATAGAAGGGGAGCATAGCAGTTCTCGAAATGTTTTTGCCTGTGTGCCACCTCTGTAATTTGTTGTGGACATTGTTCTGTGCTTGTTTCCTGACAATGACAAGGTAAAAGTAGCGTACTAGACCCTAGTCTGATCCAATTTGTTTTCTTCCAATGTCTTGTTCACAATAAGAAGAGAAATATACTTTCATATCAGGTAACTTTCATGTAAAAGGAAAGTTATTGAATTTTTCTTGCTAGAGGGCAAACAATCCCTCTCTATTTGATAGGGTGCTTTTCAAATTTCCATGTCATCTGCTTGAAGTTCAAACTTGAATATTATCAAACTCGGTAAACTAGAAAAAAAAAAAAAAGAAAAGCTGACGATTTTACTTGGTCTATGAAAAATCTGGACTCGTACAATCTCCGAAAGCATTAAACTATTGAAATTGAAATTTTAATCAGAGATGCCAGCTTACTTTAAAATATTTCTTTTAAATTTCTAATGAACACAGTTTTGCAGCTAACGTAAAATGGTCTATTATCAAGCAAGCTGCACGCTATTCAATCTTGTCGTTGTCATTATCTGGACCATTAATAAATTTTCCTTATATTACGACATACTACTACTGAAGTGAAATACAATTTATCATTCCCAGGAAGAAATCAAAGGATTGATTAGCTGGTTCTACCTTTCATCAGCAACATTCACCTCAAGACTTCCTCTAATGCGTTGACTCTTTAAAAATGCGCCCACGACACGGCTTTCAAATGACAATGATGGCGATCCCTTTTCTTTTTTACAGTTCATAATTTACCTTACGTTTCTCATTTATGATAAGAGAAGACAACTCGTGACTAAAAATAATTTTGTAACACCTTATTCTGGTTTATTTTTTAAATGTCTCATAATAAAGGCGGCAGTCTATTTTGCGCCACAATTACGTGTTTGTCTAATCGGTTATGTTTAATTTAGGAATAAATTAGCATCTACAGTCAAACTTACAGACATCTATGATTGTATTGTTGTTTTACATCTCATTTCAACTCCGTCTCCACAGGCAGAAAATCATTCATAGCTGAGCGAAGAGGATAAAGTACAGCATTTAATTTCGGAAAATGGAGAGATTTTGAAATAACTGTACAAAAGCGGGGATTGTAAATTTTATCACATACACACTTACACATTGTGACTAGTATTATTATCCAACTGTGCTTCGTATAGTACAAATAACGCCCAAAACGAGTACAAATATCTCTCGGTATTTGTACTCCAGAGAACCGGTTAGAAAATATCCACGAAATTCGCCCGTACTGAAATAACAATTTGGCGCGTTGGATAATAAATCTCTTATTAGACGTTTCGTTGTGTAGTATGGCTGAGTTTTTTTAATCGTTGCCTTAATATGGTTTAAAGAAGAATTAACATGAGAGTAAAATGTATGCATATCTCTCTTCGATTATGACTAGATATAATTATGATAAAGTTAGAATTAGTAGCACGAAAAATACTTCCTAAAGAAAGTCCACAATCAGAATTCTTCACCAGCGTTTAAGCATTTAAAATGCATCAGAAAATTCTATGTTGTGTCAAAAATGCCCGCAACCTGCGAGTTACCTCAGTTAAGAAAAAGACACTAAAAGGCAAATATGGAGACATCTGCCATTAAAATTTCACCTCCAGGATGCTAATCAAGAGTTCATGTCATTATCAGCCTCAGCAAGCTTAATAAACAATGTGAACTTGAGATTTTACTCGGTCTTAGATAAATAAAGAAATTTTTGAGAATCTCCGAACGCATCAAACTATTCAAATTCAAATTTTGATTACAGCTGCGAACATATTTGAAAATATTTAAGTTTACCTTAGTAGTTAATTGCGCTTTGCAGTTTTTCTCTCATCGTTAAAAATTACGCCAGCAAACCGTTTTCTACATTTTTTTTATTCTTTGTTTATTCTCCTCCTTTAGCCAGCGAATTGTTGGATTCTCTGGTGTGATTACCCATTCTCTCTTGAGCAGTTACATCCTAATGCTTTTGTGAACAAAAATTTATCAACCGCGTTCGAAATTACAAAAATAGCCGAAGGCTTATCTGATTCTAACTTCGTCAGCAGCATTTATCTCAGGACTTCCTCACATGCGTTTACTCTTTAAGAATGCGTCTACGAAATTTCTTTTAAGTAACATACTTGACAATTCCTTTTGGTTTTTGGAGTTTCCATTTTATTCCATATGCTCACTTACAAATTGCTAACATTAGTCAAGCAATATTATACATCTCTAAAATTCATAAGCATTATGGACTATGTACAGACTTCCACCAACAATTTTTTCGTAAGTTTCTTATTTCTTCCTATCCAACATACAACATATCTGACGAGCGTTCTCTCTGGCTGGTACTAATCGTGACGTTTTTACTAAGCTATGAAAACTGTCCATTGGAGTGTACCTTAAGAAACCGGGGACCTAACTCTAAAACCATGGACAGCAAAGTGCTTGTCTGATTGTCTGTTTCACTGCTTGTCTTACTTCACTTATCTTCCAGCAGTAAAGGAACGGGTTTAACGTCGAGTTAAAGTAAAGCAAGACACCTGCTACTCCCCCTATGCCTACTGAGCCTAATGAATACGTTTTATCGTCACCGATTACTACTGCCGCCATGATTAAGTATGGTGCATAGCAAACTACTAGTGCTAACTGCACCCACAGTGAACTGTACACTGCCTTTTTGTATCGCGCCATGTTCAATGCATTTGGTTGGCTCCGCTGTTGTGGGCCATGATCTTGCTCTTGAGCCGGATGATGACTGAGACCCCGAAAAATGTTTATATACGAGAGGAATGAAATAACAAGGCAAGATGGTATAGTTATATAGGTACACCAAATGGTTATACGGTCATCTAATATGTAGCATAAAGCAGCGACGCTAGATACAATCCAAAAGGTAGCTAAGGTAATGTATGTGCGCTTCAAAGTTACAATTTGTCTGTATCTCAGCCCCAACAATAAGGCGACTAGTCTATCCACGCTTATGGCCGTTATCGTCATCAACGACACTCCAAATAATGCTACGGATATGAGGATGGCGGCGTCATATGCGTATCGACAAAGATTCCATAGTTCGTGGACCACGGAAATCCAGGTCGTAGCAGCGAGAGGCCCGGCAACAAGACCAACCAACAGATCAGTTGTTGCCAGACAACGATACAAGAGTTTAGACGGCGGACGAAGGGAGGATTCTCTGTGAAGGGCAACAAGGATAAGAAAATTGCCAAGAAATGCTGTGATGGAGAGGAGAATGTGAACTGCTGCGAAAGAAACTGATTCTTGCTTAGGCCCACTCAACAATAAAAGGGAGCATCGCAGTTCTCCAAATGTTTTGGTCAGTGTTCCACCTCTTATGAAATTTGTTGGGGACATTGTTCTGTGTTCGTTTCGTTTTTTCTGGCAAGTTATCTATGATTGCAACGAGAAATGAGGTCCAAACAGCACACGCCTACCATCGTTCACTGAAACCCTACTTCCTAAACAATGTCCACAATTAAAAATCCTCACCAGCGTTTAAGCATTTAAAATGCGTCAGAAAATTCTCTGTTGTGTTAAAAAATGGCCGGAACATGAGAGGTACCTCAGTTGAGAAAAAATACTAAAATATGGAGACATCTGTTATTAACCTCCACTGACAGGATGCTAATCAAATGTTCATATTATTTTTTCAGAATTGAAAATTAATCATTATCAGCCTCAGCAAGTTTGACAGATAATTTAAACTGGCGATTTTTCTCGGTCTTAGAATAAACTGAGTTTGACAAACGGATCAAAATGTTTTAATTCAAATTGTGGTCGCAGCTGCGAATTTATTCAAAATATTCGAATTTACCCGTGTAGTTAATTGGGCTTTGCAGCTTTTCAGTCATCTTTACGTATCCGACCAGTACCTTAGACGAAATTGCCACAAAAGCAAAGTATTACGCCAGCAAACCATTTTCTACAATTATTTTGTCATTCTTTGTTTATTCTCCTCCTTTTGCCAGCGAACTCATAGTGAGTATCCCTGATAATGACAAGCCTAAGGTAGCCAACTAGACCCTAGATCAAATTTGTTTTCTCAGTTCCAATGTCTTGAACACAATATGTAAGACCAAGAAAATACTTTCGTATCAGGTGAACCTCCGTGCAAAAGGAAATTTACTGAACTTTTCTTCCTGTGATTGCCTTCAGCGATCAGTGATTCTCGCTGGGTAATGCTGACAGTTATTTCCCAATATGGAGGTAAACATAACAATTAATTGATAGAGATGGAAAATAAAGGGATGCGTTTTCCAATCGTATCGCTGACTCGATGAACAATTTATTTATTATCATTTTTTTTTGTCTTTCGAGCTCAATTGTAAAATTGGGATTTAAAATGTCTCCGGAAACTGTCTACCGTGTTAAAAAAGTTACTTTTTTCATACCCTAAATGGTATGAATTAGCAATTAAAGGCAAGCCAGATATAGAGACATCTACCGTATCATTTTTAGAAGAGCCACAAACCATCTCTCTTAATTTGATAGGGTGCTTTTGAAATGCCTATATCATCTGCATGAACTTTAAACTTGACTGATCATTATCAACCTCGGTAAACTAGAAATAAAGAAAAATAAAAGCTGACGATTTCACTTGGTCTAAGAAAAAAACTGGAAACTCGAAAGCATCAAACTATTGAAATTGAAATTGTAATCAGAGATGCCAGCTTATATCTAAAATACTTCATTTCAATTTCTAGTGAACACAGTTTTGCACATTTTCCCATATATTTCCTTCTAATTGTCAAGTGTGGATACGCTTTTGTCCTAGAACCGGTACGTTCTAACTACTGTCTCGTCGCTAAGAGTTTGGACGGCTGACGGAGGGAAGATACCTTGTGAACGGCAACAATGATAAGAGAATTTCCAAGAAATGGTGTTGGGAAGAGGAGAATGTTAACTGCTGTGATAAAAACTGATTCTTGTTTAAGTCCAGCTTCTAAAGGTCGGGGGGGGGGGGGGCAGCATAGGAGTTCTTGTGTTGTTTTCGTCTACTTTCCACCTCTAGTGAAATTTGTTGTCAACATTATCTGTTTACAATGAATCAGGTGCCTCACTTATGAAATAGCAATAAAAGGAGATTATAGACACCTGCTTCAGTTTTTGCAGTGCACTGAACAGATGATAATAATAATAATAATAATAATAATAATAATAATAATAATAACCTTTATTTTAAGAGGATGACACCAATTACTTTTGAAAGTATTCTCCCTAGAGTCCCTCTTTACCTGGATCATTTCATCCGGATAATTTGAAGCGAATATTTTGGTATGAAGCAAGTTTTCTTTTATGTGGCAAGAGATTGAAGTCTTGTTGCGATTCTCTTGAGCGATTGACAATTCTCTTTTCGCAGTGAAAGTTGTTATCCAATATTGAATTAAACATGATAGTTTATTGATGCAGATGGAAATAAAGCGATGTGTGGTCATAACCTATCAAGACTCGATGAACAATTCTTTTCATTCTAGTTTTTTTAATTTTATCATCAGTTGTGAATAAAAGTTGCGCACTGCTCCGCCTATTACCAACTCTTACCAGTCTTTGAAGCTCGAATGTAAAATTACCGCATGCTTCATATCGCACACAGACCAATGAATAATTGTTAAAACTCAAAATTTAGGAGACATCAGTTAGTCATGACAGACCCGACCTCGTTTAGAGTCTAGGCTTTATCGAATACGAAATTATTCATTTTGTACTCGTTCTATAGTTACTTTTCTTTCAAGCCTATAATTTTTTTTTTACTTTAAATCTGTTATTATATTAATCGACGGGGAACTAGCTGATGGACAAACCAAACGAGTGCGTGAATCTGTTGTTTAAAAGATGCAGTATATCATGCAATTCTTCAATACGGTTTAGGAGTTTATCCAGGAAATTTTAACTTCTTTTAAATTCTCTTTGATTATTCCAAATAGCAACTGCAGCTGAACTTCTAAACAGTTACGAGTGGGCCGAGACCAGCTTTTTCTTCTCAATTAGTAGAGTTTAGCTAAAAAGAATTATCGTTGGCAAAAACAAAGACATCGGCTATATTTCTGTTTGACAATACCATAAGGGAACTCTTTCTTGTCACCCTTTATAAGAGATGAATTACGTGGTACATTAGGATAAATTGTCATTTAAGGACCGATTATTAAGTGGAGATGTTCTTCCTTTATTGCATTCAATACTAAACTAAAGATCTGTGTGAAGTTCAGACTTGACAGATAATCAGCCTCAGCGAACTGAAAATAAAAAGTTCAAGCTGGCTACTTTACTTGGTCAAAGCAAGAGATCGCCTGAGGAAACATTAATTTCGTGACAATCTCCGAATGCATCAAACAACTGAAATTCAAATTTTTGTCACAGATGTCAACTTTCAATTAAATTTGCAATGAACAAAGTTTTGGAGCCTATTTTTCTCCTTTTTGTATCCCCTGACTAAAATCTTAAACAAAACCGTGACAGGATGTTAACCTACCAAACCATATGCTTTTTGCAATTTTACAATCTTGGTTAGAATATTCAAAATGAACGTCGTTTATAATATTTTAATGGTGCATTTCTCTAAATTCTCCTTTGATCACGACGGTTTGAATTAGAGAAATCGTCACTTTAATTTGTCAAATATATAAAAACACCTGTAACATTAATATTGTTTTCTCTGTGAGATAAACAATCCCTCCTTACTTAGCCGACGGGCAGGCACTCATTATAAACGCTTCAGTATGAGTTTTTTGTACCTTGCTGGCCCCGGTTGTTCGAAGGGCGGATAGCGATATACACTAGATAAATCTCTATCCGGTGGATAGCACAGTACGTTTCGGTAACACTTATCCGCTGGATAGCGATTTATCCGTTGGATAGCGTTATCCGCTCTTTGAACAACCGAGGCCTGGTGAATAAGTTTGAGGCCTCGAGCAACAGGACTGGTGAGCGAAGGAGCGACTTCCCGCAGTGCTGTTAACGAGGACCCAGCTCGCAAGCTGACCTAGCTCCATTTATAGAGTGTCAATCAAATGTCCATATCATTTGTGTAAAGTTAAGTTTTGGCTCATTATCAACCTCAGCGACATTAAAATATAGAGGGTCTAAGCTAGGGATGTCAAACCCATGTCAATCAATCAAAGAATTCGAATAAATATATAAATTAAAATTGATGTATGGCCACAGATGCAACCTTATTTTGAAATATTCGAATTCAACCGCGTGATTAGCAACATTTTGGGGCTCTTTTTACTTCCGTTTCTTCTCCAAGACTAGAAAAAAATAAGAGAAGAGCGAAATATTAGGTGAAAAAGCAGTTTACTGTCGTTTCTTTTACATTCTTTATTTGTTGTCCTCCTTTCACCAACAAATTCTAAGTAAATGTTACGTTATCAAACAAGCTTTTATTTTTCCGGCAGGTGACTTAATTCTTTATGTTCTAATTCCCTCGAGCGATTAGCAATTGTCCTCCGATGATGAAAACTTTATGACAATGCTGAAGGGAACATGATATTCTATCGATCGAGAAGGAAAATGAAGGAGGGGATAGTTTATCATTTATAAAACTATGATGGCTCTTGGTTACGTCTTTGGCAACTCTTGCGCACCTTTCTCTTTCTTCAGACTTCCAGCGCGCTTCATATTTTAATGAACACATACTGACCTAGCCACGATACACTCGGCTTTGTTTTGAGTACGAGGTTTTATCAAGTGCCAAATAATTAATTTCATCTTTGTTACATACAAACTACTTTTCTTTCGACTCTACATTCATTTCAACTTTTTATCATATAAGGGGCAAAATTACTGAATTGTGATTGGTCAAGACAGAGGGCATTTTTTTTCTTAAGGTTTGAAATTGCCCCGGGAAAAATTACTTGAAAATGATTGGCTGAAAGTCGCTTAGCAACGGCTGCCAAGGTAAAGAAATTTCTGTTTGTTTTGTAACAGTGGCGTCCCGTTTTGCGCTAGATCAGTAAGAAAACTTTTTGCCCCTTATATTGTAAACAAGTAATCACATGGTTCCTCTTAAAATTAAGGATTAATATTACTTGTGTTTTCGGAAGTTGCAGAGAAATTTCCCGAGTCGCTGCGCGACTCGGGCAATTTCAGCAGCTTCCGAAAACACGCGTGATATTAATCCTTAATTTTACTCGGCCCCATGCGATTACCTATACAAATCCATTCTTTTATTCACCAACGCGGAAATAGCGGAGAGACAAACCCAATGAGTGCGTATCAAACTTTTGGTTAGGATTTTGGCTGGACAATGAGTCAAGCTTTCGCTCCTTATATGTTCTTATCTATTGTTTGAAGGAAAGGGTTTCTATTATTCGCAAGACAAAGGTTAGTAATCACCGGTGCGTAGCCAGCTCACCTAGCGCGAAATTCAAATTTCTTCGGAAGCGATTAGTGTTACAAAAACAGCCTTTGTTGGGGAGGGTGTTGTAATGATTGTTGCAGTCTAGACACATCTAAAGGGAGTGGGGTGGGGAAGTTTGTGACAAGAAGAGCGAGGTCTGGACGATAAGTAAGCGAAAACCTACGCTTTAATAAAACTCATTTGTGAAAAAGAGTGAATTGATGTATTCATGACAAAGTTTGGTAGCATGCGCTTCAAAGTTACAATTTGTCTGTATCTTAGCCACAACATCAGGGAGAGAAGTCTGTCCACGTAAATGGGTGTTATCGTCATCAAAGACACTCCACATATTTCATGGGCTGTGATGTACGCTGATTCAAATGCGTATCGACAGAGATTCCATTTTTCGTGGACCTTGAACATCTAAGAAGTTGCGCGGAAAGTCTGGGCCACAAGAGCAACCAACAGATCAGTTGTTGCCAGACAACGATACAAGAGTTTGGACGGTGGATGTAAGGAAGATTCTTTGTGAAGGGCAACGAGGATAAGAAAATAGTCAAGAAACGCTGTGATGGAGAGGAGAATGTGGACTGCGAAGAAAGGAATTGATTCTTGATGAAGCCCTCCGACCAAATAAGGGGAGGATGGCAGTTGTTTACGATATATCGTATAGCATATCATCAACTATCAAACTCTTTGCAAATGGCACGAAAGTGTACAGAGAGATCGCTGACAGCATAAATGATACTCAAGCCCTTCAAAGCGACATTGATTACTTAGCAAACTGAGCAACTTTATAACAGTTGAGATTTAACCCGGAGAGGTGCGAAACAATGTGCGTTACCCATAACCGCGACAGCTCGTCTCCTTCGTATATTATGGGAGTTGCAATCAAACCAGTAAAGCATGTGAAAGACCTAGGAGTTCAGAATTCCTATGACCTGTCGTGGGGTGCTCAAGCTGATGGTGCTGTGAGCAAGGCTAATAAAATCTTAGGCATTGTTTACAGAACGCTTGGATCTACAAACCAAGAAGTATTTTCTATTCTGTATATTACTTTAGTCCACTCACTAGGACTGTTGCCATGTCGTGGCTGAGTGGCTTGTGCGTCCCAATGACTCCAGGAGCTATGCCGACGGGGGTGTTTACACCCCTGGCAGGGCCTCCCAAGCCAGACAGGTCAAGGAGTAGGGTGCAGACTAAAGACAGTCCCACAGCCCTCCAGACCTGGGGATTAGGCTTATGTGTCCCTGTCTGAGAAAGTGTTCCAGGAGCCAAAAGTGGTGGTCAACTGATTTTACTAAAACTTGGCACAAAAGTTGAGTGTGATAAGATATTTCACAAGCCACTTTGGCTCACTTCTCTGATTGTTCGTTCTGCAGTTTTAGGGGGGTCCCATTAGTGGCCTATGGAGCACCAAAAATTCATCCTCCTAAGTGGCATTTTGAAAGTGCTATAAAACTCCATTGGTAAATTGTGCTGCCAAATGAATTTGATCATGGACTCTACTATAGTGGAGCTTTTACTTCATGAATGTAACTTTGTTTTCAAGCAATTAGACAGAGAGGGGCCTGGGGCTAAAGTTAAGTAAAATTTGAGGTCAAAATCACTACCCAAAATTGCCATTTTTCAAAAAACCATAACATTCACCTGCCTTCTTGCATAACTTTCATACCAAATCCAGTATGTACTTTAGTGACCCGTTTATCAAAATCAGTTGAGAAAAGTTGGGCTTATTAGTCTTACTAAGGTCTGTTAAGTTTTTGGCACAAACTCTCCATGCCCCTCTAAGGCCAAGCAAAATAGAATTTTTAGCATAATTCATGCTATAAACAGACCAAATTCTTGGCATTTAGCCTTTATTTTGTATTTGGTTAGTGAAAATGAAACATTTAAGCCAAATAAATGTCATTATCCTGAAATACCTCGACTCATAGCTTATAATTACTCTAAGAAGGCCTCTGATCAGTACTGCAGACACCCAGCGGTTTAGCAAAATAAAGATAATTTTTTTTTCCTATGAAAACTTTGTTCCAATCATGGAGTACAAATGATGATGTTTTGATCTAGATATGGCGATATTTCTAAAGATGATTGAATTTTCTCTGATCTATGTATGTGAGGCCATATATCCATACATATTATACTCCAAGCATGCAAAGTCTCCATATTTTGTCAGGCCGTTTTTTTTAAATTGAAAATAAGGTGACCTTAACCCGGCCGGCCTTAACCATTAAGCTCAGAATAAAACGATCGCTAAAAGATGATCTACGCCTGACCTTTGAATAGTCTGTGAATAGCTCTTGCAAATACCCATCACTTATAGCGAGCATGACCATAAGGTTACGTGCCGCAGTGAGCACTGTCCAGGTGACTTGTGATCCATGAGAGATCTTTGGTACTTTAGAACTGAATAAATGGAACCATCCCAAAAATATGGAATCCACAGTCAGAAGAGCTGGATGACAAAAATTAATGTTGCTGTTTAAATGAAGTATTCCACACGAGACGATGCCAATAGGGCCCGCCATTTTGGACGTGAGAGTATTAAGACTGGATCGAGTTTCCATCCCTCCCACTATTCAAGTGTAAATGTTTGTGTCCTTATTAAGTATAGAAAGTATAGCAATAAGAAGTTTCAGGATAATTTTGCGATGGCACTTTATTCCTTTGGAAGGGTAAATGATGAATGCGGTGCCGCGTCATGGGCTCCGCTGCGCGAAACAGGAATGACTCCTGTGTTGTCTTGCGATAATGACATGACTATTTGATTAAAACAAGTACAAGGGTTCAGGTGAGTCTGGGGCGAGAGGAAGATCGGGTGATACCAAAGCTACAAGTACAGGTAATTAAAAATATCAGAAAGGGCTCATACACGCGCATAAATGTAGCAAATGGCTTTTTTAGTACCACTCTCGCTAAGAGCGGTCCTCTCAACTTCCCGTCAAAAAAAGATTTTCCTTAATTTTTTTCCTATGAAAAGGGTTTAGGACACATGTTTCAAATTAGTTTGATGGTTTTCCAATTTTCTTTTGTTTGAAGATTTCAACTTTCGCGAACTCTCTGCCAAGGGAAGATTAACTAAGGCGTTGCAAAAGCAAAAACTCAGTCAACTACAGTCATTGTGCGAGATTTCTCGACGTTGAAATTATAGGTAGCGCTAATCGTAAGGTATCGTATTGTGAACCTTTTCTGCAGTAAGCAAATTCCTGTGATCACCGCAAGTGATGGTCAACAGATCCGCGTTACTCAAACCTCAGTGAAGGTTGCGTGACTCCTCGACTTAGTCCAGTCCTCTCACTCTCACGTCCAATATGGTGGGTCAGTCGATACAACAATCGCATCTTGAGGTGTGGCATGGCATGTTTCATATGAACTACAACACAAAATATTTGTTATCCAGCTCTCCTAACTATGGATTTCTTATTTACTTCCGGATGATTTGATTTATTCAGCTCTAACGTAGTAGGGAAATGGGATGGATCTCAGCCTCCGGCGGGTCACCTGGACGCTACTCAGTACAACCTGTACGTACCATCCTGCTCTGTTACTGATGTCATCATGCGTATTTACAAGAACTAGCAAGGTTATCGAAAGTTTAACCAATGATCTTCTGTTAAAGGTCGTTTTCGTTAAGCTCACTTAATATTGCATCAAAAAATGGGTCTGACAAAATATAGAGACTTTGCATGCTTTTGAGTATACAGTAAAAACGCGCAAGTAAGAACCTAAAAATTAAGAACCTGTTAGCCTAAAATTTGCCATTTGTACCCCCTATAAACAAGAACCTATTTAGCCTAAGAAAATTAAAATAGGTTCGTATTTTCTAAAATCATATAGTACATTACAGGTACACTGAAATTATTTACTGTAATCATAATCGAAGTAAAACCAGACTGCCATTGCTGTAGAACATGATTTTCTCAAGAAAAATGAGTGCAAAATATGTAGTTACAAAATATAGGATAATTACCAACTTGTTATGCAGGTGTGTTTTTCTCCTAGAATAAGAACCTTTTGTAAAAACCAAAATAGCCTAAAATTTTGTTAAGTACCATTTATATAAGAACCTGTTTAGGCTAACTCCTATAGCACGAATTATGCTTGGCCTTAGAGGGGCATGAAGAGTTTGTGCCAAAAACTTAACAAACCTTAATAAGCCAAATTTTTCTCAACCAATTTTGATAAATGGGTCACTAAAGTACTTACTGGATTTGGTATGAAAGTTATGCAAGAAAATAGGTCAATGTTATGGTTTTTTGAAAAATGGCAGTTTTGGGTAGTGATTTTGACCTCAGATTTGACCTAACTTTAGCCCCAGGCCCCTCCCTGTCTAATTGCTTAAAAACAAAGTTACATTTATGAAGTAAAAGCTCCACTATAGTAGAGTCCATGGTCAAATTCATTTGGCAGCGCAATTTACCAATGGAGTTTTAGAGCACTTTCAAGTGCCCCTTAGGAGGACGATATTTGGGTGCTCCATAGGCCACTAATGGAACCTCCTCTGAAACTCCAGAACGAACGGTCAGAGAAGTGAGCCAAAGTGGCTTGTGAAATATCTTATCACACTCAAATTTTGTGCTAAGTTTCAACCAATTCGGTTGAGCATCACTTTTGGCTCCTGGAACACTTTCTCAGACAGGAACACTTAAGGCTAACAACCTTATCCTGTAAAAGAACTTGTTACGGAAACAGCAAAGAAGATAACCAATATCCTGCAAGCAGACCTTCCAAGGTCTTCGAACCGTATGACTGCCAGTGGTGAAAGCCAGAAAGAAACTACTGGCATGAAGTTGGAAGTGATGAGTGCAAAAATCATGACCATGATTGGTTTTTGGAATGCACTTATTATGTGTGAAAACTGGGAAGCTTGCACAAGCTACAACAGAAATGAGACGGTATAACTTGCATGTATTGGGAGTGAGTGAAAGCAGATGGATTGGGACAGGGAGATTCAAGACGGTGTCATGCGAGACAGTATTGTGTTCTGGGTGGGACGATGAGCTACATCGTGAAGGTGTGGAAATTATTCTGAAGAAAAGAGCAGATACATCGGTATTGGAATGGAAACCTATTAATAGTCGCCTCATAAAGGCCAGGCCGAAAGGAAAGCAAAACAACTTGACCCTGATTCAGTGTTACACTCCGACCAATGATAGTGAAGATGATCTGAAAGACAATTTCTATCTCAGGCTCCAGGCAGAGATTGAGCAGGTCCCAATGCAAGATCTTATCATCATCATGGGGGATCTAAATGTCAAAGTTGGTGCCGATAACTCAGCCAAGCACAGAGTGATAGGAAGACACGAGAGTGGTATCATCACTGAAAATGGAAAACGGCTTGTTGAGTTTTGCACAACTAATAATTTGGTGATAGGGGGCAGCCTTTTTTCACACCGAGAGATCCATAAAAGCACATGGTGATCCCCGAATGGCAGGGATAGAAATCAAATTGACCATCTGCTGATCAATGGAAATTTAATTTATTTTAATTTAATAATAAGTTCTTATATAGCGAATTAAAATTGAACTCTATCCGCTTTACAATTACAATTCAATAAAAATCCTATACATGCAATTATCGCTACTCTATCTAAACTAACGAAGTATTATGTGTTATACATATATTTGACAACGTACGATATAAAAAAATCTGGTGGCTTAATTTTTGAAAAGATAAGTTTTCAATAAGCGTTTAAAGGAGTCAACAGATTCAGCGTTTTTTTATGCATTCAGGTAGTTAATTCCAGAAATACGGTGCAGCGTAGGAGAATGCTCTTTGCCCATACGTTTTACTTCGAATTGTTGGGACCTCAAGTAGATTCATATTTGATGAACAGAGTCTTCGTGCTGGAATATATCGACTAAGAAGTTCAACAAGATAGATTGGAGCCATGTCATTTAGTGCTTTGTATGTTATCAACAGTATCTTGAATTTAATTCGTTTTGTGACCAGGAGCCAATGAAGTTTCATATGGAAAATGGCGGAGATCCCTTCCGGATGTCAAGGTGAGGAGAGGATCTGACATTGGAAGTGGCCATCATCTCGTAACAGCCTACCTTAAACTGAAATTAAAGAGTGCAGGGCGTCTAACCAAGGGGCGCAGCCGTTTCGATGTGAGCCAACTGAAACACCCAAATGTGCGAAAATCTTTTATCCTGGAAGTGCACAACAGATTGGAGGCTCTTGTGGAACTAGGCGGATGGGAGGATATTAACGATGAAGGGGTGAATAAGAACTGGGAGAAAATGTTACTGCTTACAATGATAGCAGTAAGGCATGTCTAGGCTGCAGGCAGCGGAGGCCAAAGGACTGGATGTCATCTGATACCTGGAAAGCAATTCAAAGTAGACGGGAATTAAAGAAGCCCGTTGAAAGTTATAGATTCGAAATCCCAACGGCTTAAAGAAAGGAATCAAGAGATGTACGGGGCAGCGAACAAGGAGGTAAAACGCCGAGCAAGAGCAGAGAAACGAAGTACATGGAGAACCTTGAATCCCAGGCGGAAGAGGCAGCTGCGCGCAATGAACAAGGAACAGTATAAAAGATCATCAAGATAATAACAAGTAAGTGCCACACAACCAACGTGCTTGTAAGGGATATAAACGGTATCCTATGAACATCAGAGGGAGAGCAACAACGGCGATGGACGGAGCACTTTAGAGAGCTTTTAAACAGACCACCGCCAACAGTAATGCTAAACATCTAGGAAGCCGCAACTGACCTTGATATCAACACAGACGTTCCAACTAGGAGGGAAATCATCCAAGCCATTAATTCCCTGTAGAATGGAAAAGCTCCTGGCCATGATAATCTAAATGCCGAACTGTTTAAAGCAGCCCCTGAGCTTGCAGCAACCATTCTGACCCCCTTGTTTACAAAGATCTGGGAACAGGAAGAAATTCCGACAGACTGGAGCAGAGGAGTGATAATCAGGATACCAAAGAAAGGGTCTCAAGGTGATTGTAACAACTGGCGAGAAATTACCCTTTTCTCTGTGTCGAGTAAAATCTTTTGCAAGGTCATTAAGCAGCGCATCACCAAAGCTGTTAACGACATCCTGCGGAACGAGCAATCTGGATTTCGCAAGGGGCGTGGATGTACGGATTTTATTTTCACACTGTGGAACACACTTGAGCAATGTACTGAGTGGAAGAGGGAGTTGTATGTAAATTTCATCGACTATGAGAAAGCGTTTGACAGCATTCGTAGGGACAGTCTTTGGCAGATTCTGAGAGCATATGGCATTCCACAAAGCATTGGTAATATCATAAAATGCCTCTACTCATGTTGCATCAGTCAGGGGGATCTAAGTTTTGAAGTTAAAACCGGTGTACGGCAGGGATGTGTCATGTCGTTCATGCTATTCAATCTTGCTATCGACTGGTTCCTTTGTCGAACAATGGAAGATCGGCGAAGAGGCATGAGATGGACCCCTATTACTACGCTCGAAGACCTCGACTTCGCAGACGATTTAGCCCTATTGTCCCACACTCGACAGCACATTCAGGAGAAGACAGACCGGTTCAGCATGTTCAGCAGCAAGGTCGGTTTGAGAATTAGCTTGAAGAAGACGGAGGCCATGTGTGTTAATGCCCCTTCCCCAACAAAGATCTGGGTAAGAGGACAGGACATTCCAAACACCAACAAGTTTACATACCTTGGAAGTGTGCTCCGCCAAGATGGAGGTACCACTCTAGATATACAAAGCAGATTGAACAAAGCAGGATATGCCTTTCTGAATAAAGGCTGATAGTTTCTAAAGAAACTGTTTGGGGCTGCGTCGGTGGGGGTAACGAAATAATTTGAATATATCAACAAAGTTGAAATGGTAAATTGGCCACCATTACGATTATTATAAGGTATCAACGAACGCTTTTCATTCCACTAATTTATTCGTGTTTTTCTCGTTGCTTTGTTCCCACCAATCACGTAGCTCCTTTTTCTTCCTTTAAAAGCACACACAACCCACAATTCCCCTATTCGCTCCGACGAAGGGCTAACGCTCGAAACGTCATTCTTATAATCGTAATGGTGGCCAATTTACCATTTCAACCTTGTTGATATATTCAAATTATGCCTTTATGAGCTTAAGATCAGAGTGGAGGTCAGAAAACTACAGCAGAAAGGCGAAGCTTAGAATCTATCAGAGCTGTGGATTGTCAACTCTCCTTCACAGCATGAAAATCAAGATTTACGAAGACTTAAATGTTGCGTAAATCTGCGTAAAGTTTTTTACGAAGCAGCTTTACGGAAGCGTAAATGTGGCGTAAATTTGCTTAAAGTTGTATGACCAACTTTATGCTAGTATTTAAAGTTGTTTAAAGGCGATTAAAGTTCAATTTACACGGTCGGTACATAAAGTTGACTTAAAGCTAGCGTAAAGGTGTCGAATCAGCTTTACGCTTGTTTACCTCGCCGCTTTAAGTGCTCTTAAAGATCAACTTTATACTACCCGCGTAAAGGCACATTAAAACTCGGTATGTAAATATATTATTGAATGTCAATAACATTCAACTCCATCACTAAAACTTGATGAAGGCTATGCAATCGATTCGTACAAAAGCTTGCGTATGCAAATATAGACCCTGCTCGCTATGCCATGATAATGAGCCACAACAAGGGCGAAACAGCTATCCATGGCTGCCACTCTACGGGTGATATGGTTGTACGCATGCGTACAATATTAGCCGTACCAGGAGATTGTAATATAAGTGTGCTTTAGTGCTGTCATTAGTGTTGTTTACTATTTTTTGAGCACAGAGGTTACAAATGATCTTCTCTCCATACGCACGCCGTGGGAGAACGGTTTTATAGTTCTTAACAGCCACCACATGTTTAATGTAGAGCTAGCGAATATATCGGATGCTTACCTCTTTCACGCCATCTCTTAACTTAGACTTCAACCTTAGAGCGCAAACGAGAGCTAGCTGGCTACACTGTGCTGAATTGCATTAATTAGGCCGAAGTGATCATTCACGACTAATGATGTATGAGTAGTTTGACCGTGCGTCACTATACCGCCAACTTAATGCTAAATATAATTCCCTATAAAGAAGCGTAAATTTACATTTACAGAACCATTAAACTGCCTTCACGCTGCTGTTTAATAGCGGCTTTACGCCACAATTCCGCCAACTTTACGTCAAGCGTTTTAGTGTTCATTTACGCCATTGATTAAAGGTAGCGTAAAGGTTAACTTTACGGTTTACGTGAGCGTAAAGTCGCGTAAATGCAAACTTACGCTGCATTTAAGTCGCGTTTAAGACGTAAATTTGCGTTTTCGTGCTGTGGCTTTACGGCTCGGAATGCTGGAGAATGACAGAACAAGACCTCTCAAGACTAGCACCCTTCCACACAGGTAGCCTCAGGAAGATTCTGAGAATCTTCTGGCCTCGGAAAATATCAAACGACCAGCTACTGAGAAAAACCAAGCAGGAGGATATTCGTACACTTGTCGCAAGGGAAAGATGGAGGTGGATTGGACATGTGATGCGGAAGCCCAGTCACGAAATAGCCAGAATTGCAATGTACTGCGAATGTCATGCGTAATTTTCTCCGATCTCCAATCGAGTTATCTAGCATAAAGCAAACTAATATCATTAACAATGCGACCGAAACAATTATGTGATTAGAGAGAAGAATTTTAAATTTTATTATTTTCGTTTCTCCATTATAAGTAGAGTACACTTGTTCGTGTATCACTCAGCTAATGCTATAAGCAACAATTGTCAGCATTTGTGCAACCCGGCCGCGTTTAATGCAAGTCTCCGCGATCGCTGTACTGTGTGATGTTCATTTCTATCTGTATAATGTCAGTTAACTGATTTCCTCCAAAAAAAAAAAAAAAAAAAAAAAAAACATCTGCAATTAAAACACGGGAAACAGGTTTGCCTTGCAGTAAGATCAGGTTTGCGTGACAAGAACCCATTTCAACGTTCATACAAGGAAGCCATTTTAAAGTCATTACTCGCGGCGAATGATTAGCGTTAACATGACAAAGTGTTTATCTACTCAATAATTTTCTCCACTGCCGTTTGTTAGTTAAAAAAAAAAACATTTAAATAGAGCTTCACAGTTAAATATAGTGTTTCCATTCAAACGCCTTCAAACGGTATACAATAAAACAACAACAACTACTTATGATATTTACCTGGGTTTTCGGAGACAGTGGGCAGCTTCTTGTCGTGTTTTTCTGTAGTTCCTCCTTAAGCTGCTCAACGAGCCACTCTATCCTTCCTCGCGAGAGCCGAAAACGTTCAATGCCTTCACAGTCAGCCATATCGGCTAGAAAGGGGCGTCTTTGATATAATCTTGGTCTTCGCGCTAAACAGGAAAGTCCACCCCCAGCCGCCATTTTGTTTGGTTTTTCAACATTTGCGACTCTCCGATAACTTTACGGGAGGTTACGACCTCCCGTAAATTACCGGGCAAGATATTGGTAAAATTAACGGGATCGAAACTAACGGGAGTTTCGAGAAACACCCGAAAAGTTTACGGCGACTTACCGGGTGACTTACCGAACCCGATAATTTACCGGGACTTTCGAGAAACGGGTCCCAGTCAACTTAAGATAAACCCGAAACGATTTTGGAGCTACTACTCAATCAAGTCAAGATCAAAACGGCTTCCAGATGTAAACACTTACAACAGAAGATCTGCGACAAAACCTCAAGAGCAAGCTCACTTATTTAATATTCACTTTCACTCAGTTTTTTGTAAACAGAGTACTGGGATACCAGCCCCAATACAAACTGAATTACCGTAAGATCCAAGTACTGATTTCATTACCAACTATGTGGCTTGTGACACTAAAGGGGTTGGAAAACTTCTTAAAGGTCTTAATGCTAATAAGTCTTGTGGGATTGACAATATACCTGCTCGTTTACTTTAAGAGACCGCTGATACATCTGCAGTTCCTCTGAGTATGCTTTTCAATTTATCTTTTAAACAGTGCTGTCTACTAAATTATGGAAATCAGCTAATATCACACCTATTCATAAAGATGGTGATCACGAGCCTATAGAAAATTATAGAGGCATTTTGCTGCTATCCATCATTGGGAAATGCCAGGAAAGAATTGTGTACAATGCTATTTACAATCAAGTTATCAGTTTTGTGCACGATTCCCATCACGGATTCCTCACCGGTCGTAGCTGCACTACTCAACTACTCTTGGTACATTATGATTGGTTCAAGGTTTTGGATAAGAGTGGCCAAGTCAATGTAGTGTTTATAGACTTTTCAAAGGCCTTTGACCTTGTCTGTCATGACATTCTTTTAGCCAAGCTTTACAAATATGGTGTCCACCGGGAGTTGCTGAACTGGTGTAGGCATTATTTGACAGAACGTCAGCAGCGTATAGTAGTCAAAGGAGAGGCTTCCGATTGGTTAACCCTAACCTCTGGTGTCCCACAGGGTTCTTTGTTGGGACCATAAATTCTTCACAATATACATCAATGATTTACCAGGGATAAATAGTAAGAACAGCTCAATTGCATTATATGCTGATGATAGCAAAATGTATAGGGTTATTAATACTCAAGAAGATCTGTCCTCTTTTCAAAGTGACATAGATAAAATATCAGATTGGTGTGAGATGAACAAGATGACAATTAATACTAAGAAATGTAAGATCCTGCAAATAACCAGGAAAAAGGCACCCTTAGTTGGGGAGTATAACATTGAGGGTCAAGCTTTGGAATGTGTTAATGTTTATAAAGATTTAGGATTGTTTACTGCTAGTGGTCTCTCATGGAACCAGCATATAGATAGAATAACTGCTAAGACCAATAGGGTTTAAGGGTTGGTAAAAAGGACTTGTAGGGACCTAAATGATGTTGAAACCATGAGAACACTTTATTGTAGTCTTGTGTGACCCTTATTGGAATATTCATGTGAAACTTGGAACCCTTATACTAAACGTAACATTGACAAATTGGAGGCTGTTCAGCGAAGAGCTACCAGATGGATCACTAGGCCTGATGATGATTATGGTACTAGACTATCTAAATCGAAATTGTAGCTATTATCTGATAGGCGGTTCATTAGGGATGTTACGTTTTTGTTCAATGTAATTAATGGCCATTATAACATAGACATTTCCAATAGGCTCATATTTTGTAAGGACAGAAGCATGGCTTATAATTTGAGGAAAAATGACACACAGGACCTTGTCCCAAATTTTAGAAGAACTAACGGTCTCAAATATAGCTTTTTTAACCGTATCGTTGGTGAATGGAATAGCTTACCTAGTCACATTAGAGAATCAGATAGTATTGAAACTTTTAAAAGGAATGTTTTAAGTTTTATTAAGGATAAGGATAATTAGGGCATCTATTTTTATATTTCTATATAGTTTTGCTATATTAAATTTTTTTTAATTAGAGGGGGCATCCCTTGTATGGTGAGTCAGCGCTTTTGGTTGTCTCCTTCTCCACAATTTTTCCTTTTATGGTTTTTATTAACCTTAATTGTAATTAATACTAATTGTTTGTGTATTCTTGTGGAGTGAATTTGTAATAAATAAATAAATAACCTGCAAACAAAGCAAACGTCCTTCAGTCTAAGTGGGAAACAAACGAACACATTCAAAGAACTGGCATGTTCTCCCTCTTTGGTGGGTGGATTACAACAACAATTTATTTCTCTCTCAGCCGTCAACATTCTCCTGTCCATCACAGCATTTCTGGGCAATTGTCTCATCCTTGTTGTTCTTCGCAAGGAATCTTCCCTCTTGTACCGTTGTCTGGCAACAACTGATCTATTGGTTGGTCTTGTTAGCCAGCCTCTTGCTGCTACTTATGGGATGTCTGTGGCTCGTGAACGATGGATTTTTTGTCGATACGCTTCTGGGGCAACTTTCATAACGAGCTACGCATTGAGCTAACCGCCTCCCGGTTAGCTCAATAGATAGAGCGCTGGACTGTTGTGCGGGAGGTCGAGGGTTCGAGCCCCGGCCGGACCAACACTCAAGGTCTTAAAATAATTGAGAAGAATATGCTACCTTTCCATAACATCAAGAAATGGTTAGATATTCTGGTCTTCTCGGATAGGGACGAATAAATGGAGGTCCCGTGTCCTACAGGGTTAGGGGTAGGAGACGTTAATTTCCCACGCACGAGATTACCGTGTGATGGATGTCCTCCCCTGGGGTGGAATGGGCGGGTTAGGATTGATGGTAAAGCGCTGTTGATCTGTCATTGTAAATAGCGCTCTATAAGTGATTAATTGTAATTGTAATTGTAATTGTAATTGTATGTTTGGTGTCTTTATTGACTATGACGGCCATAAGCGTGGACAGATTTCTCGCCTTCTTGTTGGGGCTGAGATACAAACATACTGTAACTTTGAAGTGCACATATGTTACTCTAGCTGCCTTTTGGGTTCTATCCAGTGTCACTGCTCTATTATACATTTTAGATTATCGTATAACTATTTGGTATGGCCGTGTAGTTGGACCATCTTGCATAATTGTCTCAATCGCTTCGTACAGAAAGATTTTCAGCGTCCTCAATCGTCATCAGGCTCAAGTACAAGATCTTGTTCAACAACAGCCGAGCAAACCAAATGCACTGAACATGGCGCAATACAAAAAGGCAGTGTACAGTGCACTGTGGGTGCAGTTAGCATTAGTTGTTTGCTCTGCACCGATCAATTTAGTGGAAATTGTGATCGCTCATAGCAAACGATATCCACCATATTTAGTGGTCTTAAGGCAAATAGCAAGTTGCTTAGTTTTCTTTAACTTGACGTTAAACCCATTTTTTTACTGCTGGAAGATAATTGAGGTAAGACAAGCAGCAAAGCAAACAATTAGACAATCACTTTGTCTATGGAATTGACGGGTTGAAAGGTAAGGGTGAAAGCGTTATCTTCGTATTTTATTAACTCAACATACATCGTGCTCTACTTTAATGTATCAAGCACTGTGAAACAGAAAAATCGAAACGTAGACGTCCTACATACCGTAACTCCTCTATCAAGCCCCCCCCGTCTTCTTTCAGGTACTTTGGGGGCTTGGCTTATAAGAGGCGGGCCTGAATAGAGGGGGGGGGGGGGGGTTATTAATTTAATCCGATGTTTACTACCAGGATACAAAAGGATATGATAAACCGTATATATTTATTCAAAATTGTTCTCACTTTACATTTTTTCAAATTGACAGAGTAAAAATCCTCAGTAAAGTGTGATGAGTTGTATGATTTGTCATAGTCATTGCTCTGTAGTTTCTGTATACCGTATTCTATTGATGCCAACCTGCTAACATCAATCATTCTATCAATCAATCAATCAATCAATTGCCATAGTCAATTATAAATAACAAACTAAAATTACAGTACTTGATATTAAAATAAAGGTCCAAAGTAAAACTGAACGGTACGATGACTTTTAGTTTATAATTAACATTGTTATTCTTTTTCTTATTGTATTTATTATTATCTTTATTATTATTTTCATCATTATTATCAATAATGTTATCATATTAATTAGTTCTTATTTCTAACTTAGAACAGACTCCCCTTAACAGGTGTCAACTTCTACCGGCTCCATACAAACGACTCATTCACGACATCAACATTACAAACGAACTGAACTGAACGACCTAACTTTACTGACGGATCGAAACAGACCAATCACGACCGACTTACGCCACTTGAGTCTTACCGCCAATAACATCACGGTAAAACCGCCTCCCGGTTAGCTCAATGGATAGAGCGCTAGACTGTAGTGCGGGAGGTCGAGGGTTCGAGACCCGGACCAACACTCAAGGTCTTAAAATAATTGAGAAGAATTTTCTACCTTTCTATAACATCAAGAAATGGTTAGATATTCTAGTCTTCTCGGATAGGGACGAATAAATGGAGGTCCCGTCTCCTGCAGGGTTGGGGCAGGAGACGTTAATTTCCCACACACGAGATTACTGAGTGATGGATGTCCTCCCCTGGGGTGGGATGGGTGGGTTAGAACAGCAGGTTCACATCAGCTATTACAGCTGCCAATTAATCAACCTGCTTAAACAAATAAATGAACTTCAAGCTTCAATCATTTTACACGAACTGAAATAAGAACATTCTACTGACAACAACTATTCACTTGACTCTGATGATGACTTCCGCACAGGTTGTCGAAACGTCAGTCACTACCACCGACAACAGTCCTTCTCAGGACTACACTCACCGCGACGATCACACCACACTTTAAAATGTTACCTCCGGGTTCAAACCATTTACTGCAGTATTATTATTGTTATCATTTTTTTATTCGTTATAATATCATCATTTTAAATAATATTTTTAACATCATCATCACAAAAAAAGACAAAACAAAACAAAACAACTGTTTATGAAGTCACGGAATGCTAAAAAAACATTTTCTAGCCTAAATACTGTCTCTCAACTTCAAGAAATGTGATAGCGTTGGGTAGAATTTCATTTAAAATATCCTTTTCAGAAAACGGTAAGTTATTATTTCTCTTTTTAAGCTCGATCGCTCGCTTGAAATTGATTTTCGGAAGCAGAATATAAATAAAGGAAGAAATATTTCAAATTTACGCGTATTATCTACATTATTTGAGACATTTTGCATCAAAAGAGATACTTTTTTTATGCCATAAGAACTGACACAGTTTCACAAACGTCTGGTATGTCTTAAATGCTAAGGAAGACCTGCACTAGACATGTAGGTTTGGCAAAAACCTTTATAAGATGATAAAACTTCCTGTTTTTTTCATGTGAAGGCACTTTGCTGAGAAGCTTTCCCGGTGTAGAAGTTTGGTAGCACTCTTTCATATAGAAAAAACAAACAAAGGAAAAGATCGCACCATTCAAGGCTTAAAATTAATGATATCACTTATGGTTACGTTCTGTTCTTTTTAATAAAGACTTTTAAGTAAAATGTAACTTATGGCGAAAAAGTCCAGAGAACTTATAAGGAATCTAATAAGCTGCTAGTTACGCAGAAACTGGTTCCTCGCAAGGATGACAAAAAATGCAAAACACAGCGATACAATGGGATAAAAAGTGATATGCATCTTCATAAAAAGACAGTTTTCAACCACATTTAAAATGTGGTAACTGTTTTTGAAGTCAATATTCTGGATCTTAAAATCAAAGGAAGTTATAGGTGGTTTTGGTGCATAGGAGTATTCTAAAAGAAATGTTGCATGTTGCAATTTTAGATAAATTCAAGGAAAAAGGAAACGAACGTTTACTAAGCTTCGCTATAATGACGACAATAGATTTAAAAGGAGGTGGATCACAACTTCAAATATTTCAAGAAGAGCAATGCTCTCCCTCTTTGGTGGATGGGCTTGAACAAAAATCAGTTTCGTTCTTAGCGGTGCACATTCTCCTCTCGGTGACCGATTTTCTTGGGAATTCCCTTATCCTTGTTGCCCTTCGAAAGGAATCTTCCCTTCATCCGCCGTCCAAACTGTTGTATCGTAGTCTGGCCATAACTGACCTGTTGGTTGGTCTTGTTAGTGAGCCTCTCTATGTTACTTATTGGATATTCTTGGCTGAGGAAAACTGGAGTCTTTGTCAATACGCAAGCAACGCAGCGTACATAGCAAGCTATGCATTATGTGGAGTGTCTTTGATGACGATGACAGCCATAAGCGTGGACAGACTTCTCGCCCTGTTGATGGGGCTGAGCTACAGACAAATTGTAACGTTGAAACGCACATACATCATTATAGCTACTATCTGGGTTATGTCCACTGTCGCTGCTACATGCTTCAAGTTAGATCATCGTATAACGCATTGGTCTGTATATATATCTATACCATTTTGCCTAGGTATCAGAATCATCTCGTTTACAAAGATTTTCCGCACTCTTAATCGTAATCAGGCACAAGTAGAAGGTCGTTTTCAACAACAGCCGGGCCAACTGAATGCACTGAACATAGCCCGATACAAAAAGGCAGTGTACAGTGCTTTGTCGGTGCAGTTAGCATTAGTAATTTGTTATGCACCATACTCAATGATGGTAGTTGTAATCGCAGACAGTAAAACACATTCGTCACACTTAGTAGTAATATGGAAACTAGCTGTTGTCTTAGTTTACTTTAACTCGACATTAAACCCATTTGCTTACTGCTGGAAGATTAGTGAGATAAGACAAGCGGTAAAGCAGACAATAAGAGATGCACTATGCTGAGGTTAGAAATGATAATATGTGATTGCATGAGCAGTAATCGTGCCTTGAAAAATTCAATGTACTTGTTTCAGTTCCATTGAGAACAGCCAAGGAAAAGTCGAGAAAATAAAAAACTCATTTTACTGACTGTACTATAGTAGAGAAACGTCTCTGGCTGGCATTCTTATGATAAAAAACGTCTTGCAAACGTCTTGCAAACGGATAGAAACATGTTATTGAGAAACTATAACAGAAGAAAATCAAATTTATTCCCTTATAACGATCAAGTTTCGACCAGGATCACAATGCTGTTGTCACAAGAGACCATTATGATGGGAATGTTCTTGTAGCTTTTGCCTTAAATCCGTGTGTAGCGTTATAAGATAACATACAAAAGAATGGGAAATCGCAATAACGATCGCATTTTGTTTCCTAAATTTATTATTGTTGTTGTTTTTTTTCATTTTTAAGGCAAACATACATTATGGTGGAGCAGTCTAGGTAATTTTACAGAATCGTATAAGCTGCGAATTACTGAGAAATTGGATTCTCTAAAATAAAAGCAAAACCCAGCCATACAATTAGATAAAAAGTAACATGTATCTTTACAAAACAGACACTTTTCATCTGCATTTCAAAACAAGAAACACTGCCTTCAGTTTATTTGGATCTTGGTACCAAATTAAGGTTTGGAAGTGTGGGTGAAGTCTAAATTAAACATTCCTTGCTGCAATTTTTAGCGGAGCCCATACTCATAGAAAAAGGTAGTAAAAACAGTAACCCATCAAGCAGAAAAAAGTTGGTGGAATTACCAAAATTTGATAGGTTATGACTGTGCGTCCATGCGTACAAGGTGCTACTTTCAGCTTGAGCGGCCGACTGCATTGCAGGCTCGAAACTAGTCAGGGGAACGGAGAAGGAGACCTCAAATTTGACCTAACTTTAGCCCCAGCCCCTCTCTGTCTAATCGTTTGAGAACAAAGTTACACTTATGAAGTAAAAGCCCCACTATAGCAGAGTACATGGTGAAATTCATTTGGCAGCACAATTTACCAATGAAGTTTTACAGCAATTTGAAAATGCCACCTAGCAGGGTGAATGCTTGGTGCACCATAGGCCACAGATGGAACCCCCTCCTGAAACTCCAGAACAAACAGTCAGAGAAGTGAGCGAAAGAGGCTTTTGAAATATCTTGTCACACTCAACTTCTGTGCTAAGTTTCAGCCAAATCGGTTGACTACCACTTTTGGCCCCTGGAACACTTTCTCAGACAGGGACACTTAGGGAAAATAGCAAGTTGCTTAGTTTTCTTTAACTTGACACTAAACCCGTTTCTTTACTGCTGGAAGATAGGTGATAAGACAAACAGCAAAGCAAACAAATGGACAATCACTTTGTCCAGGAGTTAAAGGACTTTTGACATTTGTTATCTAATTTTTAGAGATTCAACCAGAGATTGTCCGCAGACAACCTTTTTGAAACCACCTATATGTTTGATTCGTACCATCATGCCCTCTCCCACGTGACTGAAATGACTTTTTAGAGGGATAATCCTAAACAATGTACAATAGCTTCACGGGATAACAATAGCTTCACGGGAGTGCATGGTTGAATTTTAAAGGAAAATAAGTGAAATAGCCTAAAGCATTAATTTGGTTATGTAGCATTTCGTACCTGTCGAGTAATTGTCTCCGTTTCCAATTTTCGTCGGATATGAGGCGCAAAGAAAAAACCCAGTAAGGGGCTGTCATTTACGAAGTCTGCGTTCAAATAGTTTCCGATTTATTAACGTTTCATGTCGAATATTCGAGTTCAGCTTCCTGAAGCTGATCATCATTTTAAAGGTCTTTATAAATGAAAGCTGATACCAAAAATTTATTATTTATCCTACCAAGGACACTTTTTCTTAGTATTGGTAGCTTTTGCACTATGGTGTAAAAGCACAAAGTTTTATATTTCTACCTGGTGGTGCAAATTCATTCGAAAATTAAAGTTAACCAGTGGGATAGACACGTAGTTTTGACGCAGAACAATTTTAGGTGATAAAGATCCCTGCCTCACCAATTATGAAAGATAAATTGCAAGAAAATCTTCCTTGCGGGAAAGAATATTTCTATCGTTCATGATGCTGCAAAATAAAGATATTCAGTGGATCTATGGAGGGATCTTTTAGAGTTTATAGACGGGATAATATGACATAGCATTACCTGTTGAAATTCATAAATGGTGATATTTAAAGCTACTGGGAAGAAATTGGTATCTCTTGTAACAGAATAAGCATTATTTAATACATGGGTGAACGTTGCTGAGGACGTTTCTGGGTAAGTGTAATTAAACAGAGTGAGGTTTACGTGATCGTGGCCTGGCAGGTGCTGTCAAGGAAAAAATATCTCTCTTCAGATTCAATTGCAAAAAGGCATTAGAAAAAAAAAAAAACAATTGTTTATGAAATGCTGGAGAATATTTTCTAGCCTAAATATTGTCTCTCGACTTCAACAAATGTAGCAGTCAGGCAGAATTCCATTTAAAATCTCCTTTTCAGAAAACGGTAAGTTATTATTTCTCTTTTCATGCTCGGTCGCTTGCTAGAAATTGATTTTCGGAAGCAAGCTATAAACAAAGCAAGAAATATTTTATATTTACGCGTACTATCTGCATTGTTTGAGACATTTTGCTTCAGAAGAGAGAGTTTTTGCTTATGCCATAGTCAAATTATGACACCAGTGCCAAAAATGCCTGGTATGTCTTAAATACTAAGTAAGACCTACACTAGAGATGCAGGTTTGGCAAACACCTTTATTTGGGAATAAAACTTCTTATTTTTTTCATGTGAAGGGCTTTCCAGGTGTAGAACGTTGGTCGCACTCTTTCATATAGAAAAAAAAAAACGACAACAACAACCGAAAAGATCGCGGCATTCAAGACTTACAATTATTGATATTACTTATGGTTACGTTCTGTTCTTTTTAATAAAGACTTTATGGCGAAAAAGTCCAGGGAAATTAGAAGGGATCTAATAAGCTGCTAGTTACGCAGAAACTGGTTCCTCTCACGGGTGACAATAAATGCAAAACACAGCGATGCGATCGGATAAAAAGTGACATGTATCTTAATCAAACAGACAGTTTTCACCTACATTTGAAATGTGGTAACTATGTTTTTGAAGTCAATATTCTAGATTTTAAAATGAAAGCAAGGTATAGGGCTTTTTTTTCGTAGGAGTGGTCTAAATAAAATTTTGCTTGTTGCAATTTTTAGATAACTTCAAGGAAAAACGTATAATGAGGACAAAAGATTTAAAGGGAGGTGGATCACAGACTCAAACATTTCAAGAAGAGCATTGCTCACCCTCTTTGGTTGGTGGGCTTCAACAAGAATCAGTTTCGTTATCAGCGGTGCATATTCTCCTCTCGGTGACCGCTTTTCTTGGCAATTCCCTTATCCTTGTTGCCCTTCGAAAGGAATCTTCCCTTCATCCGCCGTCCAAACTGTTGTATCGTAGTCTGGCCATAACTGACCTGTTGGTTGGTCTTGTTAGTGAGCCTCTGTATGTTACCTATTGGATATTCTTGGCTCAGGAAAACTGGAGTCTTTGTCAATACGCAAGGGACGCATACCACATAACAAGCTATGCATTATGCGGAGCGTCTTTGATGACGATGACGGCCATAAGCGTGGACAGACTTCTCGCCCTGTTGTTGGGGATGAGATACAGACAAATTGTAACGTTAAAACGCACATACATCATTGCAGCTACCCTGTGGGTTATACCCACTGTCGCTGCTTTATTCATCAATTTATATCATAATATAACGAATTGGTATGAATATATAGTTATACCATCTTGTCTAGTTATCACAATCATCTCGTACACAAAGATTTTCCGCACTCTCAATCGTCATCAGGCAGAAGTGCAAGGTCGTGTTCAACAACAGCCGAGCCAACCAAATGCACTGAATATGGCGCGATACAAAAAGGCAGTGTACAGTGCACTGTGGGTGCAGTTAGCATTAATTGTTTGTTATGCACCATACTTTATAGTGGCAATTGTAATCGCTGAAAGTAAAAGATATTCATCACACTTAGTGGTATTAAGGGGAGCAGCAGGTATCTTAGTTTACTTCAACTCGACATTAAACCCGTTTCTTTACTGCTGGAAGATTAGTGAAATAAGACAAGCGGTAAAACAGACTATTAGAGAAGCACTATGCTGAAGTTAGAAATAATAATATGTGATTGCACGAGCAGTTATCGCGCATAGAAAAGTTCAATGTACTTGTTTCAGTTCCATCGAGAACAGCTAAGGAGAAGTCGAGTAAAAAAAACTCATTTTACTGAATGTATTAAAGTAGAGGAAAGTCTCTGGTTGGCATTCCTGATGATAAACAACGTATTGCAAACGGATAGAAACATGTTCTTGAGAGGTAGATAGGAGATGGGATTTTTTTCCTATCTTTTTAAAAACAGCGTTAGTCAAATAAAGATTTAGGAGAGACTTTTCAGCTTCAAAAAGTAGGCAGTTTGCTGTAAGAGCCGGTTTACAAGTCAGCCGGTAAGCGAGATCAACATTTTTATCATGTGGTAATCCTTAAATCAATTTACTTTTTTTTAAATCAAACTTAACCATGATTATCACTGTTTCTCATAGAGTTGTCTTTAAAGTAACAATCTTTAGCCAAAGACAAATTTACTGAAATTACAGCCGGAGAAAA
The DNA here is from genome assembly GCF_964205215.1 of Stylophora pistillata. Taxonomy (NCBI): domain Eukaryota; kingdom Metazoa; phylum Cnidaria; class Anthozoa; order Scleractinia; family Pocilloporidae; genus Stylophora; species Stylophora pistillata. The sequence continues at coordinate 27,777,082 of NC_142529.1, forward strand.
TCAAATTTATTCTCTTATTTTGATCGGGTTTCGACCGGGATCAGAATGCCGTTGCTACAGGAGACCATTATGATGAAAAGGTTCTTGTAGCTTTCACCTTTAATCCGAGTGTAGCGTTTCAAGATAACGCAAAAAAGAAAAAAGAAATCGAAATAACGATCACATTACAATCACTCAATCGCAAAATAATGAAGTGCGCATAATGACATGTAGATCTTCGGTTCAGAATACCGCAGGCACGCAGTTAGGCATTACACGAGGGCGTGAACTTCGACGAGAATCTAATTTTTAGCAAACATATTAGCGAATTATGCAAGAAGGCCAGTCAAAAGGTGGGCGTTCTCGCCAGGTTGAGAAACTTGGTTACTACGGAGACTAAACTATTACTATATAAAACTGCTATTATGCCATATCTCATATGGCATTTCTGTAGGGCGTCGGATGCAAGGAAAGTTGAAAGAATTCAAGAGCGAGCACTGAGGATAGTCTATAGTTCACATCCAGAAACGTAAATGAGCTTATTAGATCGTGCTAAACTACCTACCCTTCTTAATAGGAGATTGCAAGATATAGTTATACTTATGTATAAGGTTAAATATAGGCTAGTTCCTGATTTCATTTGTGACATTTATAGTCCTAAGTCTTGTAAATATAATTTAAGAAATCAAAATGTTTATATGCCTAGGTTTAATTCTGTATTGTATGGTAAACACTCTCTTAGATATCTTGGACCATTTCTATGGAACAAACTGAAAAAAAAATCACTGAAATTAGTAGCCTCTCTAGGTTTAAGTTCCATATTAGACGTAAGGATCCTACCGAACTGATAAATGGTAAGAATTGCTCCGCGTGCGTAATTTGTACCTTAGGTTATATAATCTATAGCTTATTTCTTATAATTAATTAGGTTATTCATCTACGTTGCTCCGCGTGCGTAACTTGTATCCCTTACGTTATATAATCTATAGCTTATTTCTTATCATTAATTACGTTATTCATCTACGTTGTGTCCCCAATTAGCGTCAGCTAAATACATTGACACATGAATAAAGTTCATCATCATCATCATCATCATCATCATCTAAAAGTACTCCTTTTTTTCTTCGTTTCAATAGAGTTATATTGTACCGTTGTCTGGCAGCGACTGATCTGTTGTTTGACCTTGTTAGCCAGTCTCTTGCTGCTACGTATGGGATGTCTGTGGTTCGTGAACGATGGGTTTTTTGTCGATACACATCAGAGGCAACTTTCATAACAAGCGTATGTTTGGTGTATTTATTGACTATGACGGCCATAAGCTAAGCGTGGACAGATCTCTTACCTTGCTGTTGGAGCTGAAATACAAACATATCGTAGCTTTGAAGCGCACATATTTAACAAATGGTAAACACCACAGCGTACTCTATTGAGTTATGATGCACGCGGGAGGTTGCTAAGCACGAAAGAAGCGGAAGAGTCGCGCGAGGCGATAGCCGAGAGCGACTCTAGCTTCTTGATTTTGTTATTAAAACAGAATGTTTGTGAAGATTCTACGGCACAGGAAGAATGTTAGGGTACAAGCACCTGCCGCACGCATGAAAGCTTGTGTACATGTAACAAGCAAGCTTTTACCTCATCCCAAGTACTGTCAAATTGAGGAAATAATTACAAAAGCGCCATCACGCCCTCATACACGTGACTGAATGATTTGTTAGAGGGATAATTCTAAATAATTTTAATAGCTTGATGGGAGGGCATGGTTGAGTTTTGAAGGAAAATAAGTGGAATGGCCCAAAGCATTAATTTGTTTATGTGGTATTTCGTACCTGTCGAGTGATTGTCTCCGTTTCCAATTTTGGTCGGATGTGAGGCGCGAAGAAAAAAAGCCGGTAATGGGCTGTCATTTACGAAGTCTGCGTTCAAATAGTTTCCGACTTAATAACTTTTCACGTCGAGTATTCAAGTTTCTGGGTAAGTGTAATTAAACAAAGTCAGCTTTACGTGATCGTGACCTAGCAGGTGCTGTCAAGGTAACAATATCTTCCGAAAATCTTTTCGCAGCCTCCGCTCATTTCATTCAAACGCGACAAAAACTTGGGCAATTTTTTGGTCAGAAGTTCTTTTCAGACTAATGAGCAACCAGGCACTTCTAAATGCGCTCGTGCGCGATGCAAAACGTGTCCTTTCATTCACAGCACTGATAAAATATCGGGACCTAAACGATCCATTAAGATCACCGATCACTTCACGTGCACCTCCGCTAATGTAATCTATTGCATAACTTGCACTTATTGCAAAAAGATATACATCGGCGAAACGGGCAGAAGACTAGGTGACCGATTCCGAGAACACCTTCGAGACGTGGAAAAGAATGACAAGGACACATCTAAACCAGTCGCTAGACATTTTAATTTACCTAATTATTCTAAGCAACATATGGCAATCTGCGGTCTTTCCTTGCACTTAGGTGGCACGGAAAGCCGTAAAAATCTTGAACAAAAGCTCATCTTTCAAACCGGCAGTCTCAATCCCACAGGGATCAATGAACGCTTTTCATTCCACTAATTTATTCATGTTTTTCTCGTTGCCATGCACCCACCAATAACGTAGCTCCATTTTCTGCCTTTAAAAGCACACACAACCCACAATTCCTCTATTCGCTCCGACGAAGGGCTAACGCTCGAAACGTCAGCTTTTGTAATCATTACGGTGGCCAATTTACCATTTCAACTTTGTTGATAAATCCAAATTATTTCGTTACTCCCACCGACGCAGCCCCAAACAGTTTCTTTCGAAACTATCAGCCTTTTAACAATATCTGTCTTCAGATGCAATTACAAAAAGACATTAAGAAAAAAAACAAAACAACTGTTTATGAAGTCACGAAACGCTGAAGAATATTTTCTAGCCTAAATACTGCCTCTCAACTTCAAGAAATGTGGTAGTGTTGGGTAGAATTTCATTTAAGATCTCCTTTTCAGAAAACGGTAAGTTATTATTTCTCTTTTCATGCTCGATCGCTCGCTCGAAATTGATTTTCGGAAGCAAAATATAAACAAAGGAAGAAATTATTCATATTTACGCGGACTATCTACACTGTTTGAGACATTTTGCCTCAGAAGAGAGAGGTTTTTTTTATGCCATAATAAAATTATGACAGCAGTGTTTGATACATCTTAAATCAGTGCTAAGTAAGGCGTATACTAGACATGCAGGCTTGGCGCACTCCCTAACAGTTTCTTTAGAAACTATCAGCTTTTATCCAAATTCATCAAGCTATTTAGAGGTAAATTAATTCGAATATCTTAAAAGAGTTGGATATCTTTCGCACTGTTAAAATACTGATATACTGAATACTGAATACTGATGTCTCTATTTTTTCCTGTTGTTGCTATCTCATCCCTGAGGCACCCACTCTCAATGCTACTGTTTGGGTGCCTCTGGTTCACGAACAATGGAATCTTTGTCGATACGCATTTGACGCCACCTTCTTCACAAGCCGTGCATTATGTGGAGTGTCGTTGATGACGATAACGGCCATAAGCGTAGACAGACGTGTCGCCCTGCTGTTAGGGCGGGTTACAGATAAATTGTAACTTTGAAACGCACATATATCATTGTAGCTACCTTTTGGATTGTATCTAATGTCACTGCTTTGTGCTACACATCAGATTGCCTATACTCATTTCTTATGGCCATATAGTTATGCCATCTGGCCTTGTTATTTTAGTCGCCTGGTGTATGAAGATTTTTCGGGGTCTCAGTTATCACCAGGCTCAATTACAAGATCTTGTTGAACAACAGCCGAGCCAAAAAAGCAGTGTTCAGTGCACTGTGGGTGCAGATAGCATTGGTAGTTTGCTATGCACCATCCTTTATAGTGGCAATTGTAATCGCTGACAGTAAAACATATTCATCACACTTATTAGTATTAAGGGGAGCAGCAGGTGTCTTAGTTTACTTTAACTCGACTTTAAACCCATTCCTTTATTGCGATGAGATAAGTGAAGTAAGACAAGCAGTGAAGCAGACAATCAGACAAGCACTCTGCTGTCTATGGAGTTAGGTCTTCCTCGACTCATATATAATACTTTTAAAGCTGAAAGTGATTACACAATTATTGTATGAAAACACTCGTTAAATTTAACAAATAGAGAAGCCTTGACTATGCTCTGTTCTGTAGTAAAGCCCGTAAGAAGCGGCTAGTAGCCTTGTCATGGGTCATTGACACGTATTCCCGTCCGTTGTCGTCTAACAAGAACTGGAAGCTTTGCTTCGTCAACTGTAGTAGACCTTCGTGTCCTCAACGACACCAGTACAAGGTTATATGAAGCCAGATATTCCGTGCAAGACCCCAAGGATTGTCTCCCCAGACTGGATTTGACGACTGCAAGTTTTGGAGGTCAGGTACTTGAATTGGAGGTTTGTGTTTCGTGTACTGTGTTTCCTTTGTTCTCGCGCTTGTTTCGCTTTATTTGACTCCGGAAGAGCTTGTTTGACACTTGGAAATCTGTACCTTTTGAAATAGAAATTATCCTGTTAAATGGCGGGTTGTTGAGGTATCTTTCAATTGCGTTTCGCAATCCAAGAAGGGATGACCTTGAATACAATACACCATCTTTTGTTCGCGCTTCTGAACTGATTCGTTCTTCAGTGCATAATATGAAGCATGCAGTAATTTTGCAGTCGAGCTTGAAAGGTGGCTAAGAGTTGCTAAAGTCGAAACTTACCAAAACCAAAGGTTTATAAGTTATGATAATAATGGTAAAAAGTAGTAAGTAATAAATTGTTCTTCAAGTCAGTAATAAATTTTGACAACCTATCCCGGGCTTTTATTTACCACCTCGATCAATAAATAGTTGTGTTTATTTCAATAATGGAAAATAACTGTCAAAATTACCAAACGAGAATCGCTCATCACTGTAGACAATCACAGGAAGAAAATTCAATAACTTTCCTTTTACATGAAAGTTTACCTAACACGAAGGTATTTTACTCGTCTGATTGTGAACAAATCGGATCTAGGGTCTACTAGACTTCCTTTGGCTTGTCATTATCCGGGGTAATCACTACTGGTGAGTTCGCCGGCGAAAGGGGAGAAAAACCAGAGAACGAAAAAACAAATTGTAGAAACAGAAATGGTTTACTGGCGTAATCGATGTTTTTGTTAACTATTTCGTTTCAAGTACTAGTCAGAAACATAGCCGAGAGAGAAAAGCTCGAAAGCGCAATTACTGAAATACTCAGGTAAATTCAAATATTTTAAAACAAGTTCGTAGCTGTGACGAAAATTTCAATTTAAATAGTTTGATGAGTTCGGAAATTGTAAAAAAAGTCAACTTTTCCGAGACTGAGTGCAATCGCCAGCTTAAATAGTTTATTTTGCTTGCTAAGGCTGCAATGATTCAAATTTCAACTGACTCCTAAAAAATGATATGAACACTTGATAAGCATCCAGCCAATGAAATTTTAATGACAGATGTCTCCATTTCTACCCTATAGTTTATTTCTTAACTAAGGTATCTCGCAGGTTGAGGGCGTTTCCTGACACAAAAAAGAACTTCCGACGCATTTTAACTGCGTAAACGCTGGTGGGGAATTCTAATCGTGAACTCTCCTAAGGAAGTAGGGCTTCAGTAGTCGTTAGTGGGCGTGGTCATTAGGGAAGTAGCAGTTTTCTTCGTTTACATTAACTCGACGTTAAATCCATTTCTTTACTGCTGAAAGATCAGTGAAGTAAGACAAGCAGTGAGGCAGACAATCAGACAAGCACTTTGCTGTCCACGGCGCGGAGTTAGATCTTTCTCGAGTTGTATTTTTATTCGTGCTCTCAATGCTGAGAGTGATGAAGTCACGTCAAGTATGTTATTAGAAATATTGTTGTTCAAGGTTTTTACATAGTCTGTTGTGAATATTTTACTCGTTAATTTATGTTTTGTTACGTTGTGAATATTTTCCTTAGTTTATGTTTCCTTACGTTGATTTACGTGACGCAAAGCCCTCTGAGGCTCTTGCTTCTAATCGGGTAATCATTAACACAAAATGGTTTGTTGTGTAAACTAGAAAGCCTTTTTTAACGAAGAAAACTAAAAGTAAGGTAGAATTTAAAGAGAATTAGCTACCAATGATCAAGAATACGACAAGGCATATTTGAAGAAAGATAAGCATACATGTTTAATTAATCTTCTTTTAGCAATATAAAAGTATTGGATAAAACTTCGAAGAGTAGTTTGTGAGAGTGTTTCGAGGTACTTCTTATCGAGTTGTATTGGTTCACCTTTAGTCTCGAGCTTGTTTTGTCATCAGAAAAATGTCCGTAATGCTTTTGAATATGCAGAGTGGTTTCGTTGCTTGTGTATATACCCACCGGTACTTTAAAGTGCACCTAAACTCAGAATTTTTTTTTTTTTCGCTTAACGAAATAAGCGTATTTTTTGGAGTATTTCTGTGCAAAAATTTTTTAATTTGCTCAAATCTTTAATTTTCTGTGCCCAGTCAAAATACGGAAAATCGGCCGCCATCTTGCCCTACGGCCGAGTTTAAAGAGGAATGGCTCTAGCGGGTAATGTGGTGTCAAATCGAGAACACGAAAGTCTGCATTTGACACATTTTCACTTGTTTGGGAAGGTTGTCGTCGATATTGTTCGAAATATGCCGACTAGGTGTGTTGTATGAGGAATGTATGAAGCGCGATACCTTCTTGCAAATTTCGCACGTGGCGTGAAAACAAAAGAACAAAGAATTGCTGCCGTTTCATTCTTTTACATTTTCTATTTGTTCTTCTCCTTTCGCCAACAAATTATAAGTAATTATCTTAGATATGAGATATAAATTTAGCCTATTGAACTTGTCAATTACACCAGGTATGAAATAACAATAAGGGGCAATTGTAGAGACATCTTTTAATATTTCTCCTCCCATTGCACAGTGCGACAAACAGACCCTCTTTACTTGGATCAACTTAAGTTGATAGGAATCTTATTAAGTGCCATATTGTTTGTGTGGTAAGTTGACACTAATAATTATCAGACTCGGCAAGCTGAAAATGGAAAAAGTTCTCAACTTAATGTTAAACCAACGTGGAATCGAAATTTGTTTAATTCTTTATTCCAAATAGCGACCTCAGCTAAACTACTAAGCAATTATATGTGGACGGCTCTCAACTGTATATATCAATCAATTACCAAAGCTGAATTTAAATACGAATTAGCACTTAAGTCAAATCCCTTGGTAAGCACAAAACACGTCAGCTATAATACTGTTTGAAAATACAATATGAATAAGGGAACTTTCTTTGATATGCTGTTAACAAGACCAACCAACAGATCAGTTGTTGCTAGATAACGATATAAGAGTTTGGACGGCGGATGAAGGGAAGATTCTTTGTGACAGGCAACAAGAATAAGAGAATTGCCAAGAAATGCTGTGATGGAGAGGACAATGTTGACTGTCAAGAAAGAATTTAAAAAAATTATTGTCGAAGCTCACCAACCAGAGAGGGGGAACAATACAGTTCTTGAAATGTCTTGGTCTGTGTTCCACCCCAGTAAAATTTGCCGCCGACATTATTCTGTATTCCTCTTTTTTTTTCCTTTTTTGAGAAATATTCGATCTAAACAGCTACACAACGACGACGACTAAAAAAAGAGCTCCCTACGTACGGAGTCATATAACTTCCCCATCATTGCTTATTCGTTTGAAAAATGTCAGAAATTGTCGCTTTAACTTGTCAGGTACACCCCGTATAAAATTGGAAAAGGAAGCAAATACATAAAAACACCTGTAACATAATTACTGTTTTCTCTGTACGACCTAAAATCCCTCTTAAGTTAGCCTACGGGCCCATTATCGAGGCTTCAGTAAGAGTTACTTCGCTCGTGAATGATAAGTTAGAGGCTTTGAGCAACACGACTCGTGGACAAAAGAGCGACGCAAAACTAATAACTGTAATATATTGCTAGTGATATAAACCCACGAGGTCAAACAACATGGCCGCTTCAACACAACTTTATTCCAGCAATGTATTCTGGTACATACACAGTAACCTTAGAGGGTACTTAATATATTACACTGCTTTCCCCTTACAAATAAGATATCCTTACCAGTAACACAATAGTAGCCATAACATTCACTACAGGTTCAGTCGGTCAACAGGTTTCCTAATTCTCTCTGATCGCCTCAGAACAACCGGCGATGGTGTGTTTAAATTCTCTTCACTAATACTAGAATTAGGCTCATCATCTTTATCTGAAAAATTGACTGGTGGCTGCGGCACCCCGGATGAAACTTGGCTATTATCTACACTTAGAGTGGGTTGCTCACACGGTTCTGGGACAGGTATGTCCAACTCTCTAGTTTCATATGGCACCTGATCATATGCTTTAATTAAATGATCAACATGAACATATCTGGTCTTATAGCCAGTCTTAACTAAATATGTTCTGGGTCCACAGACCTTAACTACCCTTCCCAGAATCCACCTCTCAGTATTGCTACGGGCTTGAGTATTTCTCACTCGAACTATGTCATTCTCTGCAAACAGCCTATCTTGATGACCCTTTAAATCCTTATATTCCTTCTGCTTATTTTGTTTACTCTCTACGGTTTTGGCTAGATCAGGTTTCACTAGAGTTAAACGAGTACGCAGTCTACGTCTCATCAGCAGTTCTGCTGGCGTAGCACCTGTGGTGCTGTGTGGGGTGGTACGGTATCTCAAGAGGAAGTCTGCTAGTCTATGTTTGATAGACCTTCCCTTGTTTCCCTCTAGAACTTGTTTGACAAGCGCCTCCTTTACCACCCTGACTGATCTCTCAGCAGCACCATTTGATTGTGGGTGATAAGGAGGAGTTAGGGTATGTTTAATGCCATTTTTATACATAAACTCAGCAAACTCACTTGAAACAAATTGTGGCCCATTATCTGATACCAACTCCTCGGGCAAACCATGTTGGGCAAATATAAGACGCAACTCATTTATGGTTTTCTCTGAGGTGATTGAGGTCATGTGCTTAACCTCTATCCATTTTGAAAAACTATCAACCACCACAAAAAAAAAATCACTCCCTTTCTGACAAAAATCAACATGAATACGCTGAAAGGGTCGCGTGGCCCATTTCCAGGGTATCAATGGGGCACAAGGTGGAGAGGTCCGCACATCCTGACACACTGAGCATAGTTTAATCTTTTGTTCAATTTCCTCATCCATCTTGGGCCACCAAACACAGGTGCGTGCTATTGCTTTCATTGCACAAATGCCTGGGTGCTCCCAATGCAACTCCTCCAACATCTTTTCCCTAAATACTGGGGGAATGATCACCCTGGAACCCCAGAGAATGCAATTTTGTTCGCAAGAAAGTTCATGTCGACGGGTGTAATAGGGTTTTAAATCTTCATCACAAACCTCTGGCCACCCCACCATGACCCAATCAAGTACCTTGCTTAACCCTGGATCCATCAATGTAGCTTTCCCAATCTCTTTTGCAGTTATGGGGAAATCTTTGTCAATGGCACTTACATTGTAAATCTCACTCTCACTGCCAATCTTAGACTCTTCATGGGGTAATCTAGAAAGGGCATCACAGTTGCTGTGCTTCTCGGAGCTCCTGTGCTCAATGTTATAGTCATATGCTGAAAGGACAAGTGCCCAGCGCTGCATACGGGCAGCTGCAAGTGTGGGTATAGCAGCTTTTGGGCCCAAAATAGCCAACAATGGCTGGTGGTCAGTTACTAAAGTGAACTTTCGTCCATATAGAAACTGATTAAATTTTTTTACCCCGAAAATAATAGACAAGGCCTCCCGTTCAATTTGAGCATAATTTTTCTCACTTGAGCTGAGGGTACGTGATGCATATGCTATTGGCCTTTCTTGACCATCCTCCATTACATGACTAAGCACTGCCCCCAAACCATAACTCGATGCGTCACAAGCTAACTTAAGCTCACGATTTAGATCATAGTGGACCAACAGCGACTCACTGGTGAGGCCCTCCTTGCATGCCTCGAAAGCTTTCTGGCAGTCATCTGTCCATTCCCATTGAATAGTTTTCTGCAAAAGCCTATGCAGAGGTGCTAAGGTTGTAGCCAGCCCTGGCAAAAAGGAATGATAATACTGAACCATGCCCAGGAAGGACCTTAATTCACTCACATTCTTTGGGGCTGGGGCTCTTTTCACTCCACTGATCTTCTCCTCCACCGGTTGCAGGCCTTCGGCACTTATTCTCAGACCTAGATAAACCACTTCAGGTTTCAAAAACTCGCATTTTGCCAGTTTTAAATGCAAATTGTATTGGTGTAGCCTGTCCAACACATCAGCAAGTATCTTGAGATTCTCTTGCCAGTCATTGCCCCCTATCAAGATGTCATCTTGTTTACAAACACATTTTTCAATTCCCTGAAGAATTTGATCCATTTTTGCTTGAAAGATTTTTGGGGATGACTTGACCCCATAGGGCAATTTCTGGTAGGAATAAAGGCCTTTATGAGTGGTAATTGTCAAGTACTCTTGACTTTCTTTGTCAACATTCAGCTGGGCATAGGCATGTGATAGATCAAGCTTACTAAATACCTTAGAGCCAACCAGAGCAGCATACAAATCCTGAGTAGTAGGTAAAACATATTGCTCATCTTCAACTGACTGATTGATAGTGGATTTGTAGTCTCCACATATTCTGACAGTGTTATCAGCCTTTGGCACTACCACAATTGGGCTAGCCCAAAGTGACCTGTCAACTTTCTTAATAACACCATGCTTTTCTAGTTTGTCTAACTCTTTTTCGACTTGCTCTTTTAAAGCGTATGGAACCCTACGCGCTTTCACGAATACAGGTTTTGCATCGCCTCTCATAGTAATATGGGCCTCAAGGCCCGTCATACCTTTGTAACTCTCAGTAAACAATTCGCTATGTTTAGATAGCAACTCATTCAGTTGACTATCAGCACTCCTAGGGTCTCCCTTGGGAATACAAAATATCTCACCCCACTCAAACTTAATGTGCCGCAGCCAGTTTTTACCAAGTAAAGTAGGTTTTGCATCATAATTGGCTACAAGAATGGGTAGAGAGTATTGTTTACCCTTATACACTATGTCACACTGCATTTCCCCTGACACATCAAGTAATTCACCCGTGTATGTCTTAAGTGTTACTTTAGAAGGAGACAGAGGCTTGTCTGCAAACCTCTCTAGATATTCACTTCTACTCATTATTGAGAAATCTGCAGCTGTGTCTAACTCCATCATACACAGTTTACCATTGATTTCCATTTCTACAGTGTACCTATTGCAGTTAGGCTTGTTTTGGTCAAGCGAATTCAGAGAATAAATTCCTAATTCCTCATCCTCACACTCATCATTGCCTGATTCTGAAGCCTGTACACTATGAATTTTACCCTTTCTCTTTCCATCCTTACTGCGACAAACAGAAGCTAAATGCCCAATCTTGGAGCACTTGTAGCATTTTGCTGACTTAAATTTACAAGACTGACCTGAATGATTACCCCCACACCTAGGACATGACAATTGTTCAGTGTTCTTCTTTTCAGTGTTTTTACTTCCTTGTTCTGTCAACTTGTTGACTTGAACAGTTTCACTGCGTGAAGGGTGAAATTCTTGGGTGTTCCTGTCTGCCATCTCCATGGTCTTGGCAATACTGCAAGCCTTTTCGAATGTGAGGTCATCTGTGTTCAGTAGTTTGTTTTGTATCTTCGGATTGTTCAGTCCGCATACGAATCGGTCACGTAACGCCCGATTGAGGAATTCACCATAATTACAGTGGACCGCCAATCTCTTCAAAGCCAGCACATAATCGCTAACTGATTCTTCGGATTTTTGATTTCGCGTGCCAAAGTGAAAACTTTGTGCGATTTCCAGGGGCTTCGGGTTGTAGTGTTTCTCCAAGACTTCCACAATGTTAGTGAATGACACATCCTTCGGTTTAGTGGGCGCCAATAAGTTGCTGAGGGTTGTGTATACCTCTGGCCCCACTTCTGTCAGGAAAATGGCACGTTTCCTGTTCGCTACCACAAGGTTGGTGGCAGCGCTTCCCTCTCCTGTTGTCGTTACAATGTTGTTGGCTGTAAAGAACATTTCCATCCTCTCAACGTAGGCACTAAACGTTTCACGTGCGACGTTGAACTCGCCAACACGTCCAAATAATCCACTCGCACTAGTGCTGGCCATCTTCTATGCCACAACACACACAGCGTTGTCCAAAGACCTTGCACTTTTGAATGACGTGGAAAAACGACCGATCCTCGTCGCCAAAATGTAATATATTGCTAGTGATATAAACCCACGAGGTCAAACAACATGGCCGCTTCAACACAACTTTATTCCAGCAATGTATTCTGGTACATACACAGTAACCTTAGAGGGTACTTAATATATTACAATAACAAGGACACATGCAAATTTACTTTAACATATTCGAATTCAACAGTGTAATTAGTAACATTTTGTGGCTCTTTTACCTCCGTTTCGTCTCCGACAAAACTAGAACAAAACAAAAGAAGAGCTAAAAAATGACGCGAACATACAATTTTCTGCCGCTTTCGTTTGCATTATTTATTTGTTTTCCTCCTTTCGCCAACAAATTAATATTCTTAGTGATTTTCCTGGATATTGATAAGCCAAAGTTTGCCTGTTATATCGTAGTTATACAATTTCTTCGCTTCCAACGTCTTGTTCGCGAAAAGACAAGTAAATTATTTTGGTATCAAACAAGCTTTGACGTATAAGGCAGCTCACTGAATTCTTCATGTCGTAATTATCTCAAGCGATTCTATTAGCAATTGTCCTCTGATAATGAAGTTTTTATTATAATGCTAAAGTTAACAAGATAATCCATTGATCGAGAAGTAAAATGAACGAATTGGGATAAATTTGATCGAAAAAACAAAGTTTGTGTTGCTACCTTGCTTGCTGCCAATTTTGGTGACCGAGAGATCAAGGGTTTTAGAGAAAATGGTGAAAGAAACAAAGGTATCAAAAACTCTGTTCAGCCAACTTAATCTAGGAATGAATTAGTATCAAGAGTCAAACACATGGACAAATGTGATAGTATTGTTATGCTACAACTTATTAAAAGCTCAGTCTTCTTATGTAGAAATTCATTCGGAGCTGAGTAAGGAGGATTAATAAATATCATCAGTGTGGGGAAAAAAAAGAAAAATCCGGTGAAAAGAACTCTATAAGAACCAGTAACTTCCATTTTATTCCATATGCTAATTTACACATTGCTAGCATTAGTCAAGCAATATTATACATCTCTAAAATTCATAAGCATTATGTACTATGCACAGACTTCCAATTTTTTGATAAGTTTCTAATTTCTTCCTATATATCCAACATACAACATATCTGACGAGCGTTCTCTCTGGCTGGTACTAATCGTGACGTTTTTACTAAGCTATGAAAACTGTCCATTGGAGTGTACCTTAAGAAACCGGGGACCTAACTCTAAAACCATGGACAGCAAAGTGCTTGTCTGATTGTCTGTTTCACTGCTTGTCTTACTTCACTTATCTTCCAGCAGTAAAGGAACGGGTTTAACGTCGAGTTAAAGTAAAGAAAGACAACTGCTACTTCCCTTATGACTACTGAGCCAAATGAATACGTTTTATCGTCACCGATTACTACTGTCATCATGATTAAGTATGGTGCGTAGCAAACTACTAGTGCTAACTGCACCCACAGAGCATTGTACACTGCCTTTTTGTATCGCGCCATGTTCAGTGCATTTGGTTGGCTCGGCTGTTGTGGGCCATGATCTTGTACTTGAGCCCGATGATGACTGAGACCCCGAAAAATGTTTATATACGAGAGGAATGAAATAACAAGGCAAGATGGTATAGTTATAAAGGTACACCAAAAGGTTATACGGTAATCTAATATGTAGCATAAAGCAGCGACGCTAGATACAATCCAAAAGGTAGCTAAGATGATGTATGTGCGCTTCAAAGTTACAATTTGTCTGTATCTCAGCCCCAACAACAAGGCGAATAGTCTATCCACGCTTATGGCCGTTATCGTCAGTAACGACACTCCACATAATGCTCCGGATGTGAGGAAGGCGGCGTCATATGCGTATCGACAAAGATTCCATTGTTCATGGACCAGGGAAATCAAAGTCGCAGCAACGAGAGGCTGGGGAACAAGACCAACCAACAGATCAGTTGTTGCCAGACAACGATACAAGAGTTTAGACGGCAGGTGAAGGGAAGATTCTTTGTGAAGGGCAACAAGGATAAGGGAATTGCCAAGAAATGCTGAGATGGAGAGGAGAATGTGAACTGCTGCGAAAGAAACTGATTCTTGCTTAGGCCCACTCACCAATGAAAGGGAGCATCGCAGTTCTCCAAATGTTTTGGTCAGTGTTCCACCTCTTGTGAAATTCGTTGGGGACATTGTTCTGTGTTCGATTCGTTTTTTCTGGCAAGTTATCTATGATTGCAACGAGAAATGGGGTCCAAACAGCACACGCCTACCAACGATCACTGAAGCCCTACTTCTTAAACAATGTCCACAATTAAAAATCCTCATCTGCGTTTAAGCATTTAACATGCGTCAGAAAATTCTCTGTTGTGTTAAAAAATGCCCGGAACATGCGAGGTAACTCATCTGAGAAAAAATACTAAAATATGGAGACATCTGTTATTAACCTCCACTGACAGGATGCTAATCAAATGTTCATATTATTTTTTCGGAATTGAAACTTAAATCATTATCAGCCTCAGCAAGTTTGACAGATAATTTAAACTAGCGATTTTTCGCGGTCTCAGAATAAATTGAGTTTCACGAACGGATCAAACTGTTTTAATTCAAATTTTGGTCGCAGCTGCGAATTTGTTTCAAATATTTGAATTTACCCGTGTAGTTAAGTGCGCTTTGCAGCTTTTCAGTCATCTTTACGTATCCGACCAGTACCTTAGACGAAATTGCCACTGTACACTGCCTTTTTGTATCGCGCCATGTTCAGTGCATTTGGTTGGCTCGGCTGTTGTGGGCCATGATCTTGTTCTTGAGCCCGATGATGACTGAGACTCCGAAAAATGTTTATATACGAGAGGAATGAAATAACAATGCAAGATGGTATAATTATACAGGTATACTAAATGGTTATACGGTAATCTAATATGGAGCATAAAGCAGCGACGCTAGATACAATCCAAAAGGTACTTCGTTTTTTCTGGCAAGTTATCTATGATTGCAACGAGAAATGAGGTCCAAACAGCACACGCCTACCAACGTTCACTGAAACCCTACTTCCTAAACAATGTCCACAATTAAAAATCCTCACCTGCGTTTAAGCATTTAAAATGCGTCAGAAAATTCTCTGTTGTGTTAAAAACATGGCCGGAACATGCGAGGTACCTCAGTTGAGAAAAAATACTAAAATATGGAGACATCTGTTATTAACCTCCACTGACAGGATGCTAATCAAATGTTGATATTATTTTTTCGGAATTGAAAATTAATCATTATCAGCCTCAGCAAGTTTGACGGATAATTTAAACTGGCGATTTTTCTCGGTCTTAGAATAAACTGAGTTTGACAAACGGATCAAAATGTTTTAATTCAAATTGTGGTCGCAGCTGCGAATTTATTCAAAATATTCGAATTTACCCGTGTAGTTAATTGTGCTTTGCAGCTTTCCAGTCATCTTTACGTATCCGACCAGTACCTTAGACGAAATTGCCACAAAAGCAAAGTATTACGCCAGCAAACCATTTTCTACAATTATTTTGTCATTCTTTGTTTATTCTCCTCCTTTTGTCAGCGAACTCATAGTGAGTATCCCTGATGATGACAAGCCTAAGGTAGCCAACTAGACCCTAGATCAAATTTGTTTTCTCAGTTCCAATGTCTTGAACACAATATGTAAGACCGAGAAAATACTTTCGTATCAGGTGACCCTCCGTGCAAAAGGAAATTTACTCGGAACTTTTCTTCCTGTGATTGCCATCAGCAATCAATGATTCTAGGCTTTTTTCACATGTGAAAATAAAGCGTATAGATTTCTACAAATGAGCTTTATGGAATAAAATTCCCGTGTTATGTGCAATAAAGTATGGTACATAACAAAGTACCAATGCTAACTATACCCACATGCCCAGTGCACTGAACACTACCCTTTTGTATCGCGCTATGTTTAGTGTATTTGATTGGCTCGGCTGTTGTTGGTGATGACTGAGACCCCGAGAAATTTTTATATACGAGGCGATTGAAATAACATGGCAAGATTGTATAACTATATGACCATACCAACTGGCTATATGGTAATCTAATGTGTAGCATAAAAGAATGACATTAGATACAATCCAAAAGGTAGCTACGATGATGTATGTGCGCTTCAAAGTTACGATTTGTCTCTATCTCAGCCCCAACAGCAAGGTGAGAAGTCTGTCCACGCTTATGGCTGTCATCGCCATGAAAGACACTCCACATAACGCATAGGCTGTGATGGTGGCTGCGTCACTTGCGAATCGACAAAGACTCAGAAAATTGTCTGTTGTGGCAAAAAGCTTATTTTTGTCGCTTTAACTTGTCAGGTACACCCCGTATGAAATTGGAATAAGAGGAAAATATATTAAAACACCTGGAACATCATCATTGTTTTCTCTGTGCGACAAACAATTTTTCTTTACTTCGCCCACGGGAAGTCACTCATTATCAACGGTTCAGTATGAGTTACTTTGCTCGTGAATAAGTTTAACCCTTGAGCAACGCGACTCGTGGGCAAAGGAGTGACGTGCCGCTATGCTAATAACGAGGACTAGCTTGTAAGCTGACCTACTTTATTGACAGGGTGTCAATCAAATGTCCATATCATTTGTGTAAAGTTGAGGCTTGAATCGTTATCAGCATCAGCAGGCTAGAAATAAAGAAACTAAAACAACCGGTTATGGTCAATTTCATTTCACACGCATTATTAAAGTTTGTTAACATACACAAGTAACGGAATACATATTCATAAGCATTACGGAAATTTTTCTGAGACAATAAAACAAATTCGAGACTAAACATCGACAAATGCAAATCGTTTGGCAATATGGCGTCGATAACAAGCCTCTCTCTTTGAGTTAAGAAAAAACGTTGAATTTAAAAAAACTCTTTAAACTTCTCTTTGAAGTTTTATCTAACAATTTTCTACTGCTAAAAAATAAGATTAAACACGAAAGTAAAATGCACCCATATCTTTCTTCGATCATACCTTACTGTATTCATGAACATTGGTAGCTAGCTAACACGAAAAACTACTCTTGAAGAGATATGGTTGGTGTTTCAATGCATTTCTTTCAGCTGTTTCTGTAAAAAAAAACCTATTTAGTGCACACAAGCCATTTTGTTTTAACGAATACTCGATTAAAAGTGGGAGCCTCACAGGGCCTTGCGTTACAGAAATCAATAGTATTGTTCAATGATTGACATTAATCAACATAAAAAACATAAATTAGCGTGAAAAATATTCACAACACAAAAGAACATAGATCAACGGATACACTATTCCCAACAGACTGCGTACAGACCTCGAACAAAAATATTATTTGAGCTTTTGATTTCTTCCTATCTAATAACATATTTGACGGGTGTTTTCATACAATAATTGTGTTATCACTTTCAGCTTTAAAAGCACTATATATAACTCGAGGAGGACCTAACTCCATGGACAGCAAAGTGCTTGTCTGATTGTTTGCTTCACTGCTCGTCTTACTTCAGTTATCTTCCAGCAGTAAAGGAGCGGGGCTTTGGGATTTTCGGTTTTGCGGTTTTTGGGCCTAAAAGGTTCGGTTTTGATATTCAGAGTGGTTTGCGGATTTTACGTGTTTTTGCATTCGGTTTTCGGTTTTCACGCAAACTCTGATGCGGTTTTCGGTTTTTGCTTTTTGACCCCTTTAAAGGTGAAAAGGTAGCGGTTTTGTGAGGTTTGCATGCGGTTTTCGGTTTTGCTGCCTTTTTGGTCGGTTTTTCGGTTTTGGAGGTTTTTTCCTCCGGTTTTGCGGTTTCCCAGAGGCCCCAGTGCCCCCCTCGTAAAGGAAAGGGTTTAACGTCAAGTTAAAGTAAAGTAAGACACCTGCTACTCCCCTTAGGACTACAAAGTGTGATGAATACGTTTTACTACAAGCGACTACAATTGTGACTATAAAGTATGGTGCCTAACAAAGTACTAATGCGAACTGTACCCACAGTGCACTGTACACTGCCTTTTTGTATCGTGCCGTGTTAAATGCACTTGGTTGGCTCGGCTGTTGTTGGAAATGATCTTGTACTTGGGCCTGATGACGACTGAGACTCCGAAAAATTTTTATATAGGAGGTGACTGAAATAACAAGGCAAGATGGTATTAATATAGAAAAATACAGAATGGGTATACGGTAATCCAACGTGTAGCATAAAGCAGCGACACTAGATAAAATCCAAACTTCAGCTGCAATGATGTATGTGCGTTCCAAAGTTACAATTTGTCTGTATTTCAGCCCCAACAGCAGGGCGAGAAGTCTATCCACGCTTATGGCCGTCATCGTCGTCAAAGACACTCCACATAAGGTATAGCCTGTGAGGAAGGAGGCTTCAAATGCATATCGACAAAGATTTCATTGTTCGTGAGTCAGAGAAAGCCAAAAACTAGTAACGACAACTAGGCTGGGTAACAGGACCAACCAACAGATCAGTTGTTGCTAGATAACGATACAAGAGTTTGGACGGCGGATGAAGGGGAGATTCTTTGTGAAGGGCAACAAGAATAAGAGAATTGCCAAGAAATGCTGTGATGGAGAGGAGAATGTTGACTGTCAAGAAAGAATTTAAAAAAATTCTTGTTGAAGCCCACCAACCAGAGAGGGGGAACAATACAGTTCTTGAAATGTCTTGGTCTGTGTTCCACCCCAGTAAAATTTGTCGTCGACATTATTCTGTATTCCTCTCTTTTTTTCCTTTTTTGAGAAAATTTCGATCTAAACAGCTACACAACGACGACGATCACTAAAAAAAGAGCTCCCTACGTACTGAGTCATATGACTTCCCCATCATTGCTTATTCGTTTGAAAAATGTCAGAGAAATTGTCGCTTTAACTTGTCAGGCACACCCCGTATAAAATTGGAAAAGGAAGCAAATACATAAAAACACCTGTAACATAATTACTGTTTTCTCTGTACGACCTAAAATCCCTCTTAAATTAGCCTACGGGCCCATTATCGACGTTTCAGTAAGAGTTACTTCGCTCGTGAATGATAAGTTTGAGGCCTTGAGCAACACGACTCATGGACAAAAGAGCGACGCAAAACTAATAACAAGGAACTGCTCGCAAGCTGACCTAGTTTCATTGATGGGGTGTCAATCAAATGTCCATATCATCTGTGTAAAGTTGAGGCTTGAATCATTATCAGCCTAAGCAGGCTAAAAGTAAAGAAGATTCAAGTTAAGGATTTCCAACCCATATCAATCAGTCAAGGAAATTCAAATGCCTATAACGAATTGAAATTGATGTATAGCCACACATGCAAATTTACTTTAACATATTCGAATTCAACAGTGTAATTAGTAACATTTTGTGGCTCTTTTACCTCCGTTTCGTCTCCGACAAAACTAGAACAAAACAAAAGAAGAGCTAAAAAATGACGCGAACATACAATTTTCTGCCGCTTTCGTTTGCATTCTTTATTTGTTTTCCTCCTTTCGCCAATAAATTAATATTCTTAGTGTTTTTCCTGGATATTGATAAGCCAAAGTTTGCCTATTATATCGTAGTTATACAATTTCTTCGCTTCCAACGTCTTGTTCGCGAAAAGACAAGTAAATTATTTTGGTATCAAACAAGCTTTGACGTATAAGGCAGCTCACTGAATTCTTCATGTCGTAATTCTCTCAAGCGATTCTATTAGCAATTGTCCTCTGATAATGAAGTTTTTATTATAATGCTAAAGTTAACATGATAATCCATTGATCGAGAAGTAAAATGAACGAATTGGGATAAATTTGATCGAAAAAACAAAGTTTGTGTTGCTACCTTGCTTGCTGCCAATTTTGGTGACCGAGAGATCAAGGGTTTTAGAGAAAATGGTGAAAGAAACAAAGGTATCAAAAACTCTGTTCAGCCAACTTAATCTAGGAATGAATTAGTATCAAGAGTCAAACACATGGACAAATGTGATAGTATTGTTATGCTACAACTTATTAAAAGCTCAGTCTTCTTATGTAGAAATTCATTCAGAGCTGAGTAAGGAGGATTAATAAATATCATCAGTGTGGGGAAAAAAACAGAAAAATCCGGTGAAAAGAACTCTATAAGAACCAGTAACTTCCATTTTATTCCATATGCTAATTTACACATTGCTAGCATTGGTCAAGCAATATTATACATCTCTAAAATTCCTAAGCATTATGCACTATGTACAGACTTCCAATTTTTTGATAAGTTTCTAATTTCTTCCTATATATCCAACATACAACATACCAGACGAGCGTTCTCTCTGGCTGGTACTAATCGTGACGTTTTTACTAAGCTATGAAAACTGTCCATTGGAGTGTACCCTAAGAAACCGGGGACCTAACTCTAAAACCATGGACAGCAAAGTGCTTGTCTGACTGTCTGCTTCACTGCTTGTCTTACTTCACTTATCTTCCAGCAGTAAAGGAACGGGTTTAACGTCGAGTTAAAGAAAAGGAAGACATCTGCTACTCCAATTACTACTGAGTCGAATGAATACATTTTATCGTCACCGATTACTACTGCCACTATGATTAAGTGTGGTGCGTAGCAAACTAGTAGAGCTAACTGCACCCACAGAGCATTGTACACTGCCTTTTTGTATAGCGCCATGCTCAGTGCATTTGGTTGGCTCGGCTGTTGTGGGCCATGATCTTGTTCTTGAGCCCGATGATGACTGAGACCCCGAAAAATGTTTATATACGAGAGGAATGAAATAACAAGGCAAGATGGTATAGTTATATAGGTATACCAAATGGTTATACGGAAATCTAATATTAAGCATAAAGCGGCGACGCTAGATACAATCCAAAAGGTAGCTAAGATGATGTATGTGCGCTTCAAAGTTACAATTTGTCTGTATCTCAGCCCCAACAACAGGGCGAGAAGTCTGTCCACGCTTATGGCCGTTATCGTCAACAACGACACTCCACATAATGCTGCGGTTGTGAGGGAGGCGGCGTCATGTGCGTATCGACAAAGATTCCATTGTTCGTGGACCACGGAAATCCAAGTCGCAGCAACGAGAGGCTGGGTAACAAGACCAACCAACAGATCAGTTGTTGCCAGACAACGATACAAGAGTTTAGACGGCGGATGAAGGGAAGATTCTTTGTGAAGGGAAACAAGGATAAGGGAATTGCCAAGAAATGCTGAGATGGAGAGGAGAATGTGAACTGCTGCGAAAAAAACTGATTCTTTCTTAGGCCCACTAACCAATAAAAGGGAGCATCGCAGTTCTCCAAATGTTTTGGTCAGTGTTCCACCTCTTGTGAAATTCGTTGGGGACATTGCTCTGTGTTCGATTCGTTTTTTTCTGGCAAGTTATCTCTGATTGCAACTAGAAATGAGGTCCAAACAGCACACGCCTACCAACGATCACTGAAACCCTACTTCCTAAACAATGTCCACAATTAAAAATCCTCACCTGCGTTTAAGCATTTAACATGCGTCAGAAAATTCTCTGTTGTGTTAAAAAATGCCCGGAACATGCGAGGTACCTCATTTGAGAAAAAATACTAAAATATGGAGACATCTGTTATTAACCTCCACGGACAGGATGCTAATCAAATGTTCATATTATTTTTTCGGAATTGAAACTTTAATCATTATCAGCCTCGGCAAGTTTGACAGATAACTTAAACTAGCGATTTTTCGCGGTTTTATAATAAATTGAGTTTCACGAATGGATCAAAATGTTTTAATTCAAATTGTGGTCGTAGCTGCGAATTTAATTAAAATATTCGAATTTACCCGTGTAGTTAATTGCGCTTTGCAGCTTTTCAGTCATCTTTACCTATCCGACCAGTACCTTAGACGAAATTGCCACAAAAGCAAAATATTACGCCAGCAAACCATTTTCTACAATTATTTTGTCATTCTTTGTTTACCCTCCTCCTTTTGCCAGTGAACTCATAGTGATTATCCCTGACAATGACAAGGCTAAGGTAGCCAACTAGACCCTAGATCAAATTTGTTTTCTCAGTTCCAATGTCTTGAACACAATATATAAGACCAAGAAAATACTTTCGTATCAGGTAAACTTCCATGCAAAAGGAAATTTACTGAACTTTTCTTCCTTTGATTGCCTTCAGCGATAAATGATTCTCGCTGGGTAATGCTGACAGTTATTTCCCAATATGGAGGTAAACATGACAATTAATTGATAGAGATGGAAAATAAAGGGATGCGTTTTCCAATCGTATCGCTGACTCGATGAACAATTTTTTTTACTAGTTTATTATCATTTTTTTTTTTGTCTTTCGAGCTCGATTGTAAAATTGGCATTTAAAATGTCTCTGGAAACTGAGTACCGTGTTAAAAAAGTTACTTTTTTCATACCCTAAATGGTATGAATTAGCAATAAAAGGCAAGCCAGATATAGAGACATCTATCGTATCATATTTAGAAGAGCCACAAACCATCTCTCTTAATTTGATAGGGTGCTTTTGAAATGTCCATATCATCTGCATGAACTTTAAACTTGACTGATCATTATCAACCTCGGTAAAATAGAAATAAAGAAAAATAAAAGCTGACGATTTCACTTGGTCTGAGAAAAAAACTGGAAACTCGAAAGCATCACACTATTGAAATTGTAATCAGAGATGCCAGCTTATATTTAAAATACTTCATTTCAATTTCTAGCGAACACAGTTTTGCACATTTTCCCATACATTTCCTTCTAATTTTCAAGTGTGGATACGCTATTGTCCTAGAACCGGTACGTTCTAACTACTGTCTCGTCGCTAAGAGTTTGGACGGCTAATGGAGGGAAGATACCTTGTGAACGGCAACAATGATAAGAGAATTTCCAAGAAATGCTGTTGGGAAGAGGAGAATGTTAACTGCTGTGATAAAAACTGATTCTTGTTTAAGTCCAGCTTCTAAAGGAGGGGGGGGGGGGGGGGGCAGCATAGGAGTTCTTGTGTTGTTTTCGTCTACTTTCCACCTCTAGTGAAATTTGTTGTCAACATTATCTGTTTTCTTTTTCTTGTCGTGTATTTGTGATTGCAAGGAGAAATATTTGTGTAAACTGCAGACACCAAGCCGCGATCGCTTAAACCTCACTTCTTTAAATTTAGCCACATAAAGACCACTTCACCAGCCTTTATTCATTCAAAATGTGTTCGGAAATTTTCTGTTCTTTCAAAAACTGATTAATTTTTTCCGGAACCCATCAGGTGCCTCACGTATGAAATAGCAATAAAAGGAGATTATAGACACCTGCTTCAGTTTTTACAATGCACTGAACAGATAATAATAATAATAATAATAATAATAATAATAATAACCTTTATTATAAGAGGATGACACCAATTACTTTTGAAAGTATTCTCCCTAGAGTCCCTCTTTACCTGGATCATTTCATCCGGATAATTTGAAGCGAATATTTTGGTATGAAGCAAGTTTTCTTTTATGTGGCAAGAGATTGAAGTCTTGTTGCGATTCTCTTGAGCGATTGACAATTCTCTTTTCGCAGTGAAAGTTGTTATCCAATATTGAATTAAACATGGTAGTTTATTGATGGAGATGGAAGTAAAGGGATGTGTGGTCATAACCTATCAAGACTCGATGAACAATTCTTTTCATTCTAGTTTTTTTAATTTTATCATCACTTGTGAATATTAAGTTGCGTACTGCTCCGCCTATTACCAACTCTTACCAGTCTTTCAAGCTCGACTGTAAAATTACCGCATGCTTCATATCGCGCACAGACCAATGAATAATTGTTGTAAACTCAAAATTTAGGAGACATCAGTCATGACAGACCCGACCTCGTTTTGAGTCTAGGCTTTATCGAATACCAAATTATTCATTTTGTACTCGTTCTATAGTTACTTTTCTTGCAAGCCTATAATTTTTTTTTTTACTTTAAATCTGTTATTATATTAATCGACGGGGAACTAGCTGATGGACAAACCAAACGAGGGCGTGAGTCTGTTGCTTAAAAGGTGCAGTATATCATGCAATTCTTCAATACGGTTTAGGAGTTTATCCAGGAAATTTTAACTTCTTTTAAATTCTCTTTGATTATTCCGAATAGCAACTGCAGCTGAACTTCTAAACAGTTACGAGTGGGCCGCGACCAGCTTTTTCTTTTCAATTAGTAGAGTTTAGCTAAAAATAATTATCGTTGGCAAAAACGAAGACATCGGCTATATTTCTGTTTGACAATACCATAAGGGAACTCTTTCTTGTCACCCTTTATAAGAGATGAATTACGTGGTACATTAGGATAAATTGTCATTTAAGGACCGATTATTAAGTGGAGATGTTCTTCCTTTATTGCAGTCAATACTAAACTAAAGATCTGTGTGAAGTTCAGACTTGACACATAATCAGCCTCAGCGAACTGAAAATAAAAAGTTCAAGCTGGGTACTTTACTTGGTCAAAGCAAGAGATCGTCTGAGGAAACATTAATTTCGTGACAATCTCCGAATGCATCAAATAACTGAAATTCAAATTTTTGTCACAGATGTCAACTTTGAATTAAATTTGCAATGAACAAATTTTTGGAGCCTATTTTTCTCCTTTTTGTATCCCCTGACTAAAATCTTAAACAAAACCGTGACAGGATGTTAACCTACTAAACCATATACTTTTTGCAATTTTACAATCTTGGTTAGAATATTCAAAATGAACGTCGTTTATAATATTTTAATGGTGCATTTCTCTAAATTCTCCTTTGATCACGACGGTTTGAATTACGAATTGTTAAAGCGCCACACGATTATTGAATTTCATTTACCCCAAGACGACGAGAGTAAATATTAACCAGTGCGTTGAGCAATAAAGCGTCAAAATCAAGCAATTTCCCTAGGGAAGCAAACAAAGGTGGAAATTGTTTAACCTAAGATAAAAATATATCGAGAACTCTCCGCTGTAACTACTCTTTAAAGTTTAACCCAATGCCGTTACATTTTGTTAAAGAAATTAAACATGAGAGTAAAATGCATATAACTCTGTTTTCATGACAAAGTTAGAATTCGAATAGGATTAGAATTAATCGAACATGATCTAATGATAAAAATAAGTGAAAGAAGTTTTACACTACGTTTCGGTGACACCATGTCATCATTTTCAAGTGAGAAGAGAATAACATTTGACAACTTAATATATACCGCGCAAGGCGATAAAACGTAAAATATGCGTGTAAAAAGTGACAAATTGAAATAAAATTAAATAAATAGTTTTGCGCGTATGGAGTCTGATTGTGTGTTCAAGCATGGCCTTTTCTTTGTTATGACTAACATTTCATAAATCAGACAGTCCAGTTTTCCCTTACACTTTGCTGAAGTTCTTATTTCTTGCTTATCCAAGGACAGATCTTACGAACGTTCTCAAAAAAAAATCGTGACTTAATGACTCAGCTTTGAAATTTAAAATAATATAAGTATCAATTTGATGAGGATCTAGCTCCATGGACAGCAAAGTGCTTTTCTGATGGTTTGCTTTACTGCTTGTCTTACTTCAGCAATCTTCCAGCAGTAAAGAAAACGGGTTTAACGTCGAGTTAAAGTAAACTAAGACAGCTGCTACTTCCCTTAATACTACTAAGTGTGATGAATATGTTTTACTGTCAGCGATTACAATTGTTACTATGAAGGATGATGCATAACAAACTACTAACGCTAACTGCACCCACAGTGCACTGTTCACAGCCTTTTTGTACCGCGCCACGTTCGGTGCATTTGGTTGGCCCGGCTGTTGTTGGAGATGATCTTGTACTTGAGCCTGATGATGACTCAGAACCCGAAATATTTTCGTATACGAGGCGACTGAAATAACAAGGCAAGATGGTGTAATTATACTATCATATAAAATGAGTATACGGTAATCTAATATGTAGCGTAAGGCAGCAACACTGGATACAATCCAAAAGGTAGCTACAGTGATGTATGTGCGCTTCAAAGTTACAATTTGTCTGTATCTTAACCCCAACAACAGGGCGAGAAGTCTGTCTACGCTTATGGCCGTCATCGTCAGCAATGACACTCCACATAATGCAATGTCTGTAAGGAAAGCGGCGACAAATACGTATCGACAAAGATTCCATTGCTCGTCAGCCACGGACATCCAATAAGTAGCACTGAGAGGCTGGCAAACAAGACCAACCAACAGATCAGTTGTTGCCAAACAGCGATACAAGAGTTTGGACGGAGGATGCAGGGAAGATTCTATGTGAAGGGCAACGAGGATAAGAGAATTGCCAAGAAATGCTGTGATGGAGAGGAGAATGTAGATTGGTAGAAAAGAAATTTTAAATTTTTGCGGAAGCCCACCAACCAGAGGGGGGGAACAGTACAGATCTTGAAATATTTTGGTCTGTGTTCCACCTCCAGTGAAAAATTTGTTGTCGACATTATTCAGTATTAGTTTCCTTTTTTCTTAGATTGAAGTTATCTGTGATTGCAACGAGAAATATTTCATCTAAACAGCTTCACAACGACGACGATCATTAAAACCTTACTTCCCACTTAATGATCATATAGAGACTTCCTCATCCTTGTTTAATCGTTTGGAAAACTTCAGAGAAATCGTCACTTTAATTTGTCAAATATATAAAAACACCTGTAACATTAATATTGTTTTCTCTGTGAGATAAAAAATCCCTCCTTACTTAGCCGACGGAAAGGCACTCATTATAAACGCTTCAGTATGAGTTTTTTGTACCTTGCTGGCGAAGTTTGAGGCCTCGAGCAACACAACTGGTGAGCGAAGGAGCAACTTCCCGCAGTGCTGTTAACGAGGACCCAGCTCGCAAGCTACCTTGCTCCATCGATAGAGTGTCAATCAAATGTCCATATCATTTATGTAAAGTTAACTTTTGGCTCATTATCAACCTCAGTAACATTAAAATATAGAGGGTCTAAGCTAGGGATATCAAACCCATGTCAATCAATCAAAGAATTCGAATAAATATATAGATTAAAATTGATGTATGGCCACTGATGCAACCTTATTTTAAAATATTCGAATTCAACCGCGTGATTAGCAACATTCTGGGGCTCTTTTACCTCCGTTTCTTCTCCAAGTGTAGAACAAAATAAGAGAAGAGCAAAATATTAGGGGAAAAAGCAGTTTACTGTCGTTTCTCTTACATTCTTAACTTGTTCTCCTCCTCTCACCAACAAATTCTAAGTAAATGTTACGTTATGAGACAAGCTTTTATTTTCCCGGCAGGTGACTTAATTATTTATGTTCTAATTCCCTCGAGCGATTACCAATTGTCCTCCGATGATGACAACTTTATGACAGTGCTAAAGGGAACATGATATTCTATCGATCGAGAAGGAAAATGAAGGAGGGGATAAGTTTATCATTTATAAAACTATGATGGCTCTTGGTTACGTCTTTGGCAACTCTTGTGTACCTTTCTCTTTCTCCAGACTTCCTGCGTGCTTCATATTTTAATGAACACATACTGACCTAGCCACGATACAGTCGGCGTTGTTTTGAGTACGAGGTTTTATCAAGTACCAAATAATTAATTTCATCTTTGTTACATACAAACTGCTTTTCTTTCGACTCTACATTAATTTCAACTTTTTATCATATAAGGGGCAAAATTACTGAATTGGGATTGGTCAAGACAGAGGGAATTTTTTCTTAATTTTGTAATTGCCCCGGGCAAAATTACTTGAAAATGATTGGCTGAAAATCGCTTAGCAACGGCTGCCAAGGTAAAGAAATTTCTGTTTGTTTTGTAACAATGGCGTCCCGTTTTGCGCGAGATCAGTAAGAAAACATATTGCCCCTTATATTATATACAAGTAATCACATGGTTCCTCGTAAAATTAAGGATTAATATCACTTGTGTTTTCGGAAGTTTCAGAAACGGGCAATTTCAGCAACTTCCGAAAACACAAGTGATATTAGTCCTTAATTTTACTCGGCCCCATGCGATTACCTATACTAATCTATTCTTTTATTCACCAACGCGGAACTAGTGGAGAGACAAACCCAACGAGTGCGTATCAAACTTTTGGTTAGGATTTTGGCCCGACAATAAGTCAAGCTTTCGCTCCTTATATGTCCTTATCTATTGTTCGCAGGAAAGGGTTTCTATTATTCGCAAGACAAAGGTTTGTAATCACCGGTGCGTAGCCAGCTCACCGAGCGCGAAATTCAAATTTCTTCGGAAGTGATTAGTGTCACAAACACAGCCTTTGTTGGGGAGGGTGTGGTAATGATTGTTGCAGCCTAGACACATCTAAAGGGAGTGGGGTGGGGAAGTTTGTGACAAGAATAGCGAGGTCTGGACGATAAGTAAGCGAAAACTTACGCTTTAATAAAACTCATTTGTGAAAAAGAGTGAATTGATGTATTCATGACAAAGTTTGTTAGCATGCGCTTCAAAGTTACAATTTGTCTGTATCTTAGCCACAACATCAGGGAGAGAAGTCTGTCCACGTAAATGGGTATTATCGTCATCAAAGACACTCCACATATTTCATGGGCTGTGATGTAGGCTGATTCAAATGCGTATCGACAGAGATTCCATTGTTCGTGGACCTTGAACATCCAAGAAGTTGAACGGAAAGTCTGGGCCACAAGACCAACCAACAGATCAGTTGTTGCCAGACAACGATACAAGAGTTTGGACGGTGGATGTAAGGAAGACTCTTTGTGAAGGGCAACGAGGATAAGAGAATAGTCAAGAAATGCTGTGATGGAGAGGAGAATGTGGACTGCGAAGAAAGAAATTGATTCTTAATGAAGCCCTCCAACCAAATAAGGGGAGGATGGCAGTTGTTTACGATATATCGTATAGCATATCGTCAACTATCAAACTCTTTGCAAATGACACGAAAGTGTTCAGAGAGATCGCTGACAGCATAAATAATACTGAAGCCCTTCAAAGCGACATTGATCACTTAGCAAACTGGGCAACTTTATAACAGTTGAGATTTAACCCGGAGAAGTGCGAAACAATACGCATTACCCGTAACCGCGACAGCTCGTCTCCTTCGTATATTATGGGAGTTGCAATCAAACCAGTAAAGCATGGGAAAGACCTAGGAGTTCTGAATTCCTATGACCTGTCGTGGGGTGCTCAAGTTGATGGTGCTGTGAGCAAGGCTAATAAAATCTTAGATATTGTTTACAGAACGCTTGGATCTACAAACCAAGAAGTATTTGCTATTCTGTATATTACCTTAGTCCACTCACTAGGACGGTTGCCTTGTCGTGGCTGAGTGGCTTGTGCGTCCCAGTGACTCCAGGAGCTATGCCGACGGGGTTGTTTACACCCCTGGCAGGGCCTCACAAGCCAGACAGGTCAAGGAGTAGGGTCCAGACTAAAGACAGTCCCACAGCCCTCCAGACCTGGGGATTAGGCTTATGTGTCCCTGTCTGAGAAAGTGTTCCAGGAGCCAAAAGTGGTGGTCAACCGATTTGGCTAAAACTTGGCACAAAAGTTGAGTGTGATAAGATATTTCAAAAGCCACTTTGGCTCACTTCTCTGATTGTTCGTTCTGAAGTTTTAGGGGGGTCCCATTAGTGGCCTATGGAGCACCAAAAATTCATCCTCCTAAGTGGCATTTTGAAAGTGCTATAAAATTCCATTGGTAAATTGTGCTGCCAAATTAATTTGACCATGGACTCTACTATAAGTGGAGCTTTTACTTCATAAATGTAACTTTGTTCTCAAGCAATTAGACAGAGAGGGGCCTAGGGCTAAAGTTAAGTCAAATTTGAGGTCAAAATCACTACCCAAAATTGCCATTTTTCAAAAAACCATAACATTCACCTGCCTTCTTGCATAACTTTCATACAAAATCCAGTATGTACTTTAGTGACCCGTTTATCAAAATCAGTTGAGAAAAATTGGGCTTATTAGTCTTACTAAGGTCTGTTAAGTAATTGGCACAAACTCTCCATGCCCCTCTAAGGCCAAGCAAAATAGAATTTTGAGCATAATTCATGCTATAAACAGACCAAAGTCTTGGCATATAGCCTCTATTTTGTATTTGGTGAGTGAAAATGAAACATTTAAGCCATTATCCTGAAATACCTCGACTCATAGCTTATAATTACTCTAAGAAGGCTTCTGATTAGTACTGCAAACACCCAGCGGTTTAGCAAAATAAAGGTAATTTTTTTTTACTATGAAAACTTTGTTCCAATCATGGAGTACAAATGATGATATTTTGATCTAGATATGGCGATATTTCTAAAGATGATTGAATTTTCTCTGATCTATGTATGTGAGGCCATATATCCGTACATATTATACTCCAAGCATGCAAAGTCTCCATACTTTGTCAGGCCGTTTTTTTTTAATTGAAAATAAGGTGACCTTAACCCGGCCGGCCTTAACCATTAAGCTCAGAATAAAACGATCGCTAAAAGATGATCTACGCCTGACCTTTGAATAGTCTGTGAATAGCTCTTGCAAATACCCATCACTTATAGCGAGCATGACCATAAGGTTACGTGCCGCAGTGAGCACTGTCCAGGTGACTTGTGATCCATGAGAGATCTTTGGTACTTTAGAACTGAATAAATGGAACCATCCCAAAAAGATGGAATCCACAGTCAGAAGAGCTGGATGACAAAAATTAATGTTGCTGTTTAAATGAAGTATTCCACACGAGACATGGGATGATGCCAATAGGGCCCGCCATTTTGGACGTGAGAGTATTAAGACTGGATCGAGTTTCCATCCCTCCCACTATTCAAGTGTAAATGTTTGTGTCCTTATTAAGTATTGAAAGTATAGCAATAAGAAGTTTCAGGATAATTTTGCGATGGCACTTTATTCCTTTGGAGGGGTAAATGATCAATGCGGTGCCGCGTCATGGGCTCCGCTGCGCGAAACAGAAATGACTCCTGTGTTGTCTTGTGATAATGACATGACTATTTGATTAAAACACAAGTACAAGGGTTCAGGTGAGTCCGGGGCGGGAGGAAGATCGGGTGATACGAAAGTTTCAAGTACAGATAATTAAAAATATACCAAAGGGCTCATACACGCGCATAAATGTAGCGAATGGCTTTTCTAGTGCCACTCTCGCTAAGAGCGGTCCTCTCAACTTCCCGTCAAAAAAAATTTTTCCTTAATTTTTTTTCCTATGAAAAGGGTTTAGGACACATGTTTCAAAATAGTTCGATGGTTTTCCAATTTTCTTTTGTTTGAAGATTTCAACTTTCGCGAACTCTCTGCCAAGGGAACATTAACTAAGGTGTTGCAAAAGCAAAAACTCAGTCAACTACAGTCATTGTGCGAGATTTTTCGACGTTGAAAAAATAGGTAGTGCTAATCGTAAGGCATCGTATTATGAACCTTTTCTACAGTAAGCAAATTTCTGTGATTACTGCAAGTGATGATCAACAGACCCGCGTTACTCAAACCTCAGTGAAGGTTACGTGACTCCTTGACTTGGTCCAGTCCTCTCACTCTCATGTCCAATATGGTGGGTCGGTCGATACAACAATCGCATCTTGAGGTGTGGCATGGCATGTTTCATATGAACTGCAACAGAAACTATTTGTTATCCAGCTCTCCTAACTATGGATTTCTTATTTACTTCCGGATGATTTGATTTATTCAGCTCTAACGTAGTAGGGAAATGGGATGGATCTCAGCCTCCGGCGGGTCACCTGGACGATACTCACTACAACCATCCTGCTCTGTTTCTGATGTCAGCATGCGTATTTACAAGAGCTAGCAAGGTTATCGAAAGTTTAACCAAAGATCTTCTGTTAAAGGTCGTTTTCATTAAGCTCTCTTAGTATTGCATCAAAAAATGGGCCTGACAAATATAGAGACTTTGCATGCTTTTGAGTATACAGTAAAAACCCGCAAGTAAGAACCTAAAAGTTAAGAACCTGTTAGCTTAAAATTTTCCATTTATACCCCCTATAAACAAGAACCTATTTAGCCTAAGAAAATTAAAATAGGTTCTTATATTTTAAAATCATATAGTACATTACAGGTACACTGATATTATTTACCGTAATCATAATCGAAGAAAAACCAGATTGCCATTGCTGTAAAACATGATTTTCTTAAGAAAAATGAGTGCAAAATATGTAGTTACAAAATATAGGATAATTACCAACTTGTTATGCAGGTGTGTTTCTCTCCAAGAATAAGAACCTGTTTTAAGAAACTAAATAGCCTAAAATTTTGTTAAGTACCATTTATATAAGAACCTGTTTAGGCTAAGTCCTAAAAATGTAGGTTGTTACTTGCGGGTTTTTACTGTAGTATGTAGGGAGATATGACCTGAAAAATATGAATCAAAGGAAATTCAAGCATCTTTAACAAATATTGTCATATCTAGGTCAGAACATCATCATTTGTGCTCTATGATGGGTACTAGGTTTTCAAAGAAAAAAAATTACCTTTATTTTGCTAAACCGCTGGGTGTTTGCAGTGCTAATCACAGGCCTTCTTAGAGTAATAGTAAGTTATGAGACGAGGTATTTCTAGATAATGACATTGATTTGGCTTTAATGTTTCACTTTCACTCACCAAATACAAAATAAAGGCTTTATGTCGAGACTTTGGTCTGTTTATAGCATGAATTATGCTTGGCCTTAGAGGGGCATGAAGAGTTTGTGCCAAAAAGTTAACAAACCTAATAAGCCAAATTTTTCTCAACTGATTTTGATAAATGGGTCACTAAAGTACATACTGGATTTGGTATGAAAGCTATGCAAGGAAGCAGGTGAATGTTATGGTTCTTTGAAAAATGGCAGTTTTGGGTAGTGATTTTGACCTAAAATTTGACCTAACTTTAGCCCCAGGCCCCTCTCTGTCTAATTGCTTAAAAACAAAGTTACATTTATGAAGTAAAAGCTCCATTGTAGTAGAGTCCATGGTAAAATTCATTTGGCAGCAAAATTTACCAATGGAGTTTTATAGCACTTTCAAGTGCCCCTTAGATGGATGAAATTTTGGTGCTCCATAGGCCACGAATGGAACCCCCCCCTGAAACTCCAGAACGAACATTCAGAGAAGTGAGCCAAAGTGGCTTGTGAAATATCTTATCACACTCAACTTTTGTGCCAAGTTTCAGCCAAATCGGTTCAGCACCACTTTTGGCTCTTGGAACACTTTCTCAGACAGGAACACTTAAGGCTAACAACCTTATCCTGTAAAAGAACGTGTTACGGAAACAGCAACGAAGACAACCAATATCCTGCAAGCAGACCTTCCAAGGTCTTCGAACCGTATGACTGCCAGTGGTGAAAGCCAGAAAGAAACTACTGGCATGAAGTTGGAAGTGAAGAGTGCAAAAATCATGACCAGGATTGGTTTTTGGAATGTACTTATTATGTGCGAAACTGGGAAGCTTGCACAAGCTACAACAGAAATGAGATGGTATAACTTGCATGTATTGGGCGTAAGTGAAAGCTGATGGATTGGGACAGGGAGATTAAGGACGGTGTCATGCGAGACAGTATTGTGTTCTGAGCGGGACGATGAGCTACATCGTGAAGGTGTGGAAATTATTCTGAAGAAAGGAGCAGATAGATCGGTATTGGAATGGAAACCTATTAATAGTCGTCTCATAAAGGCCAAGCTGAGAGGAAACCAAAACAACTTGACCCTGATTCAGTGTTACGCTCCGACCAATGATAGTGAAGATGATCTGAAAGACAATTTCTATCTCAGGCTCCAGGCAGAGATTGAGCAGGTCCCAATGCAAGATCTTATCATCATCATGGGGGATCTAAATGTCAAAGTTGGTGCCGATAACTCAGCCAGGCACAGAGTGATAGGAAGACACGAGAGTGGTATCATCAATGAAAATGGAAAACGGCTTGTTGAGTTTTGCACAACTAATAATTTGGTGATAGGGGGCAGCCTTTTTTCACACCGAGAGATCCATAAAAGCACATGGTGCTCCCCGAATGGCAGGGATAGAAATCAAATTGACCATCTGCTGATCAATGGAAATTCAATTTATTTTAATTTAATAATAAGTTCTTATACAGCGCATTAAAATTGAACTCTATCCGCTTTACAATGACAATTCAATAAAAATCCTATACATGCAATTATCGCTATTCTATCTAAACTAACGAAGTATTATGTGTTATACATATATTTGACAACGTACGATATAAAAAAATCTGGTGGCTTAATTTTTGAAAAGATAAGTTTTCAAGAAGCGTTTAAAGGAGTCAACAGATTCAGCGTTTTTTATGCATTTAGGTAGTTGATTCCACAAATAGAGTCCTAAAGTGCTTACGTCACGTTTCCATAGCACCGGAATTCTGTGGTCTAGACAAACCAATATGGCGTCCCTAGCGTGACACATTGTCGTTGACCTCGAACACTTCAAGAGCTATGATAGCGCATTTTATCCTCCAATAATAGAAATAAGATAAAGAGAATCAAGATAACCTTTGGCCTTTTGAAGAGTATAATAAGCGGACAAAAGCACCTGGTGAGCAATAATTCGAGTCAAAACGCCACGGAGACGAAGTTTGCGATGGGCCAGTGTTTTCATCCAGATTGCAATCACACATCTGAAAGCCACTGCTGCCGATTCTTTTCGTTTCCAGACCAGAAAAAACATAAAACACTCTATGATAAGTGGATATCATTTGTAAGGTGAGTATTTTTCGAAAAATTTATATTTCGATGCTGTACCATCGATTAGAAATAGCTGTTTTTTTTTTTATCTCAAACTGATTCACGATTAGCTGTTTCTCTTTCTTGTCTTATTTCTTTTCTCGCGGCTTTGCCTTTCCTTGTCTTCAGTCTTGATCTAAGATTATTTAGTTACTAAAAAACTATATGATAGTTGTGAGTATCAAAGCTTTTACACTAACTAGTATTAAGTAACAAGCTCAGAGAAATACTCGCTTCGCATTCACGTCTTAGACTACAAGGTTAAGCATGTGACCAACTAAACTTTGGGTTTTTTAAGCGCAAGTATAGTAACTGCTTCTGTCTTTTTCTGTTATAGGAGAGGAGATAGAAAGCCCAGCAAACATTCGCGACTTTGCAGTTGTCACTTTAAAGATGGGCGAAAAGAAAATATGCCAACCATCAGTGACAGAAACAGGCACAAGCTGTTTGATAGTTTGGACTTGCTGCCAGGTACAGGACCAACACCTCCCAGTACACCTACCCCCAAGAAAAAACGGAAAGTGTCTGCCGAGCCCACGAAATTACCAACTGTAGCATCTGTGCTTGAGGAGATTAAAGAGAACTCTGAACCATGTTCCACTGAATGCTCACAAGAGGAAAAGACAAGTTCCAAAGAAGCTCTGCTGTCAATAGAGCTTGATATGACTTCAACAGAACTTGCTAAACACAAGGAAGTGTCAAGTTACTATAGTGCACACTACTCTGCTAAGAGCTTGAGCCCTGAGGTGATACGGATGGAGACAGGTCTACCCACTAAGGATGTTTTTGATATTGTTGTGGGATATGTTTCAAGATTCAAGGGTGAAATAAACTATTATGCTGGATGGAAGGTTGAGGCGATCACACTTGAGGACCAGATATTTATCACTCTGATGAAACTGAAACAAAATTATACCAATCTACATTTAGCCCAGTTGTTTTCATGCAGTGTTGCAACTGTTGCTAACATAGTACTAACTTTTGTCCATGTTCTGCATTCTCTCCTGTTCAAAGACATCATGACAACTGTGCCATCTAGAGAAAAGAACAAGATGTGTTTGCCATCTTCTTTCACTGAGTACAGCAGTTGCCGCATTGTGATTGATTGTACAGACATTGAAATTGCTGCACCTAAGCTCATGTCCCAGCAGAATGCTACATATTCCAGCTACAGGGGAATGAACTCTTTCAAAGTCATTATAGGGGTTGCCCCAAATGGAGTTATAACCTATGTTAGTGATCTTTTTCCTGGCTCAGTCAGTGACAAGGTCATGGTTAAAGAGTCTGGGTTTTGTAAACATTTGAGTGCTGGTGATCTTGTTCTGGCAGACAAAGGTTTTCTCATCAGCGATGTAGTTCCAAGAGGTGTTTCAGTGAACATACCACCATTTCTCAACAATGGAAAGTTTACAGAGAGTGAGGCAAGGGCGACAAAATCAATAGCTCGATGTCGCATCCACGTAGAGCGTGCAAATGCAAGACTTAAGAGTTTTCGCATCCTTGGCTTCATCCCAGCATTTTTGAGGTGCCATGCTGACAAGCTATGCCAACTGTGCTCAGCTCTTGTTAATTTGCAGTATCCATTGATCAAGGATGGCTGCGAAGACTTTGAATTTGACTGAATAGAACTTTTTTTCAACTAAATTATAGTACAATGAGTTTTTAATATTATTTTTGTATTACTAGAAGCCCTACTGTAACAGATCAAATGGTATTGACATAGCTTTGGTCAAAAATATGATGTGGTCAGTTTTACATTTTTCTGATATTCATCTCCTTTATGTTCATTAATACAAACTACTATGTGTTCTGTGAAAATAGATTATAATGAAAACCAGTGACATTCTTAAATTGTCATTTCAACTAAATCCAGGTCAGGGGCATGTGACCAGTATGGAATTCTTTCGTCCAGTAGTTCCAAGTGTGAAAGTCGTGCTGGCTTAAAGGTTTTACTTTTGTGTCTGTGAAGCTGGGAGCCTGAGTCCAGGTGTATAAAACTAAAGCCACACTTCAATTAGCTTAAGGGATGGTGAGAGGTAGTCAGAAAAAATAACCTGTGCTGCATGGATTTTGTTTTGGCTCTCTCCCCTTCCCTTTGCATTGCTATGCAAGCCTACTTAAGTGTGGCATAAGTTTTATGTACCTGGGCCCTGTTGAGTAACCAGGATAAGTGTTACCAGCTACCAGTAGCCATTGGTTGCAAAAAAAAAATTGTTTAAGCTTGCTTTCAGGAAGAATGTAATTTATTATTAAGTTACTATGCTAAATGGAAAAATGTGGGTTCTTTATCTTGTGTCTCTATCTGAGTGTAGAATATGTAATGTTATATTAAGAAATTAATGTATGAAATTTAAAAAAATACCTTTTAACATTAGCTACTGCCTATTTACATTAGCTCCCACTCCCCCCCCCCTCCCCCCCACTCTGATTATGTCCAGCATCTGTGTACCACTTTTCAAAGTTCTCCCTCGGTAATCTTTGGGAATAGTTGATGAAAGTAAAAATCACTCAAGATAGTAATATTGTGCTCCCAAGATTCATCTCGTTCAATCTTGATAACTACACTATCCTTTGTGGTCCATACAACAAAGTAGCAGAATTTGCGCTTTGTCAGGAACATCTGGCCTTGACACTGATGCCAGTAAACATGTGTGGTAGACAGCGTATAATTCCCTTCCTTCTCCTCCAAGTAAAAGTCTTTGTGCCCACAAGCTTCCTTGATTGTCGCATTTCGATGTGTGTAGGGGCACTTACACTCAATCACCGAGTCGTCTCCCACAAGTCCATCAGGGGAAGCACCCAGAACTCCCGACTCGTGTAGCCAAAGGCCGGTCTGTACAGGTGTAAAGTTTGTGATGTTGGTGAAGGATTTCAGGGCCTCAGTCTCATTGTCCTGTCCCCATGCAATTGCTTTAACTCAACTCAAGTTGTATTCCCCAAGTAGTCGCTTGATAAGAGACGGTGTAACTCTTTTTGCCTGGAGGACGGAGCCAAAATTACTGGC
Organism: Stylophora pistillata; assembly: GCF_964205215.1. Taxonomy (NCBI): domain Eukaryota; kingdom Metazoa; phylum Cnidaria; class Anthozoa; order Scleractinia; family Pocilloporidae; genus Stylophora; species Stylophora pistillata. Next base: position 27,814,864 of record NC_142529.1, read on the forward strand.
AGTCAGGCGGCCTCTACGAGCTTGGTGCCATGCAGGGCTTTTTCGCTGGCCAGCCGTGAGGGTGCTCACAACATTTATGGTTCTCTCCTCTACTTTGGCATTCTCAATCAAGTACTCTAATTGTTTTTCCTTCGTAGATGCCATAAGGAAACCTTCTGAGTAAATGATATCCTCAATCGTCTTGATCGGGAGAGGGGTAGCAGGTTGTGGTTCGGGACTCAAGATCCAGCAGGTCCCTGTAAATTTGCCATAGCGCTTTAGTTCGCTGTACAGCCACATCCGATCTTCTCGGCTAGGATCGCGCGCCAAAGGGCTGTAATCCTTCTTCTTCGGTGGCGCTGGAAACATCTGGCTTGCAGACTGTACGCTTTCTGCCTTTCGCTTTCGTTTCCATTGGCATTCCAGGTCCGTCCTGCTAAGGTTATGGATGCCATAAATAAATATGGCTGCCGCGTGACTGCACTTGAACTCGCCGCGAGGACACTCGCATTCTGTGTTTTTTATTTCAAGGTTTTCATCGAGATAAATCTGATAAAAAGATAATTCGAAACAGACACGTAAGTTGCAATATATATTCCGCAATATAAACATTAAATTGGAGGTGAAATCGGGGTTGGGAGTTCTTCGAATTGAACATACGTGTTGTGATCCCAAATTGGCAACTTACTGTGACTTTGTAGTCCTTATTTTTCATGCTTGCTTGGACTTCACCTTTGATGACTCCCCTGGAATAAATAAAGCTTTGGACATGGTCGGATTTGAAGTGGTTTTCTCCGCGATCAAGCGATTTCCGCTCTCCAGAAAAGAAAGAAACGAGTGAGCATATCGATAAAGACGCCATGTTTGAAGTATGAGTTTAAACTGTTTAGACCAGAAAAAAATGCTGTCATGGCAACGTGACGTCACACTTTAGGACTCTATACGGTGCAGCGTAGGAGAATGCTCTTTGCCCATACGTTATACTTCGAATTGTTGGGACCTCAAGTAGATTCATATTTGATGAAAAGAGTCTTCGTGCTGGAATATATCGACTAAGAAGTTCAACAAGATAGGTTGGAGCCATGTCATTTAGTGCTTTGTATGTTATCAACAGTATCTTGAATTGAATTCGTTTTGTGACCGGGAGCCAATGAAGTTTCATATGGAAAATGGCGGAGATCCCTTCCGGATGTCAAGGTGAGGAGAGGATCTGACATTGGAAGTGACCATCATCTCGTAACAGCCTACCTGAAACTGAAATTAAAGAGTGCAGGGCGTCTAACCAAGGGGCGCAGCCGTTTCGATGTGAGCCAACTGAAACACCCAAATGTGCGAAAATCTTTTATCCTGGAGGTGCACAACAGATTGGAGGCTCTTGTGGAACTAGGCGGATGGGAGGATATTAACGATGAAGGGGTGAATAAGAACTGGGAGAAAATGTTACTGCTTACAATGATAGCAGCAAGGCATGTCTAGGCTGCAGGCAGCGGAGGCCAAAGGAATGGATGTCATCTGATACCTGGAAAGCAATTCAAAGTAGACGGGGATTAAAAAAGCCCGTTGAAAGTTATAGATTCGAAATCCCAACGGCTTAAAGAAAGGAATCAAGAGATGTACGGGGCAGCGAACAAGGAGGTAAAACGCCGAGCAAGAGCAGATAAACGAAATACATGAAGAACCTTGAATCCCAGGCGGAAGAGGCAGCTGCGCGCAATGAACAAGCAACAGTATAAAAGATCATCAAGATAATAACAAGTAAGTGCCACACAACAAACGTGCTTGTAAGGGATATGAACGGTATCCTATTAACATCAGAGGGAGAGCAACAACGGCGATGGACGGAGCACTTTAGAGAGCTTTGAAACAGACCCCCGCCAACAGTAATGCTAAACATCTAGGAAGCCGCAACTGACCTTGACATCAACACAGACGTTCCAACTAGGAGGGAAATCATCCAAGCCATTAATTCCCTGTAGAATGGAAAAGCTCCTGGCCATGATAATCTAAATGCCGAACTGTTTAAAGCAGCCCCTGAGCTTGCAGCACCATTCTGACCCCCTTGTTTACAAAGATCTGGGAACAGGAAGAAATTCCGACAGACTGGAGCAGAGGAGTGATAATCAGGATACCAAAGAAAGGGTCTCAAGGTGATTGTAGCAACTGTCGAGAAATTACCCTTTTCTCTGTGTCGAGTAAAATCTTTTGCAAGGTCATTAAGCAGCGCATCACCAAAGCTGTTAACGACATCCTGCGGAACGAGCAATCTGGATTTCGCGAGGGGCGTGGATGTACGGATTTTATTTTTACACTGTGGAACATACTTGAGCAATGTACTGAGTGGAAGAGGGAGTTGTATGTAAATTTCATCGACTATGAGAAAGCGTTTGACAGCATTCGTAGGGACAGTCTTTGGCAGATTCTGAGAGCATATGGCATTCCACAAAGCATTGGTAATATCATCAAATGCCTCTACTCATGTTGCATCAGTCAGGGGGATCTAAGGTTTGAAGTTAAAACTGGTGTACGGCAGGGATGTGTCATGTCGTCCATGCTATTCAATATTGCTATCGACTGGTTCCTTTGTCGAACAATGGAAGATCAGCAAAGAGGCATGAGATGGACCCCTATTACTACGCTCGAAGACCTCGACTTCGCAGACGATTTAGCCCTATTGTCCCACACTCGACAGCACATTCAGGGGAAGACAGACCGGCTCAGCATGTTCAGCAGCCAGGTCGGCTTGAGAATTAGCTTGAAGAAGACGGAGGCCATGTGTGTTAATGCCCCTACCCCAACAAAGATCTGGGTAAGAGGACAGGACATTCCAAACACCAACAAGTTTACATAACTTGGAAGCGTGCTCTGCCAAGATGGAGGTACCACTCTAGATATACAAAGCAGATTGAACAAAGCAGGATATGCCTTTCTGAATAAAGGCTGATAGTTTCTAAAGAAACTGTTTGGGGCTGCATCGGTGGGGGTAACGAAATAATTTAAATATATCAACAAAGTTGAAATGGTAAATTGGCCACCGTTACGATTATAAGACTATTATAAGGTATCAACGAACGCTTTTCATTCCACTAATTTATTCGTGTTTTTCTCGTTGCTTTGTTCCCACCAATCACGTAGCTCCTTTTTCTTCCTTTAAAAGCACACACAACCCACAATTCCCCTATTCGCTCCGACGAAGGGCTAACGCTCGAAACGTCAGCTCTTATAATCGTAATGGTGGCCAATTTACCATTTCAACCTTGTTGATATATTCAAATTATGCCTTTATGAGCTTAAGATCAGTGTGGAGGTCAGAAAACTACAGCAGAAAGGCGCAGCTTAGAATCTATCAGAGCTGCGGATTGTCAACTCTCCTTCACAGCATGAAAATCAAGATTTACGAAGACTTAAATGTTGCGTAAATCTGCGTAGAGATTTTTAAGAAGCAGCTTTACGGAAGCGTAAATGTGGCGTAAATTTGCTTAAAGCTGTATGACCAACTTTATGCTAGTACTTAAAGTTGTTTAAAGGCGATTAAAGTTCAATTTAGACGGTCGGTACGTAAAGTTGACGTAAAGCTAGCGTAAAGGTGTCGAATCAGCTTTACGCTTGTTTACCTCGCCGCCTTAAGTGCTCTTAAAGATCAACTTTATACTACCCGCGTAAAGGCACATTAAAGGTCGGTATGTATATATATATATATTATTGAATGTCAGTAACATTCAACTCCATCACTAAAACTTGATGAAGACTATGCAATCGATTCGTACAAAAGCTTGCGTATGCAAATATAGACCCTGCTCGCTATGCCATGATAATGAGCCATAACAAGGGCGAAACAGCTGTCCATGGCTGCCACTCTACGGGTGATATGATTGTGCGCATGCGTACAATATTAGCCGTACCAGGAGATTGTTGTATAAGTGTGCTTTAGTGTTGTCATTAGTGTTGTTTACTATTTTTTGAGCACAGAGGTTACAAATGATCTTCTCTCCATACGCACGCCGTGGGAGAGCGGTTTTATAGTTCTTAACAGCCACCACATGTTTAATGTTGAGCTAGCGAATATATCGGATGCTTACCTCTTTCACGCCATCTCTTAACTTAGAATTCAACCTTAGAGCGCAGACGAGAGCTAGCTGGCTACACTGTGCTGAATTGCTTTAAATAGGCCGAAGTGATCATTCACGACTAATGATGTATGAGTAATTTGACCGTGCGTCACTATACCGCCAACTTAATGCTAAATATAATTTCCTATAAAGAAGCGTAAATTTACATTTACAGAACCATTAAACTGCCTTCACGCTGCTGTTTAATAGCGGCTTTACGCCACAATTCCGCCAACTTTACGTCAAGCGTTTTAGTGTTCATTTACGCCATTGATTAAAGGTAGCGTAAAGGTTAACTTTACGGTTTACGTGAGCGTAAAGTCGCGTAAATGCAAACTTACGCTGCATTTAAGTCGCGTTTAAGACGTAAATTTGCGTTTTCGTGCTGTGGCTTTACGGCTCGGAAAGCTGGAGAATGACGGAACAAGACCTCTCAAGACTAGCATCCTTCCACACAGCTAGCCTCAGGAAGATTCTGAGAATCTTCTGGCCTTGGAAAATATCAAACGACCAGCTACTGAGAAAAACCAAGCAGGAGGATATTCGTACACTTGTCGCAAGGGAAAGATGGAGGTGGATTGCACATGTGATGCGGAAGCCCAGTCACGAAATAGCCAGAATTGCAATGTACTGCGAATGTCATGGGTAATTTTCTCCGATCTCCAATCGACTTTTCTAGCATAAAGCAAACTAATATCATTAACAATGCGACCGAAACAATTATGTGATTAGGGAGAAGAATTTTAAAGTTTATTTTTTTCGTTTATCCATCATAAGTACAGTACACTTGTTCGTGTATCACTCAGCTAATGCTATAAGCAACAATTGTCACCATTTGTGCAACCCGGCCGCGTTTAATGCAAGTCTCCGCGATCGCTGTACTGTATGATGTTCATTTCTATCTGTATAATGTCAGTTAACTGATTTCCCCCCCCCCCCCCCAAAAAAAAAAAGGAAAACATCTGCAATTAAAACACGGGAAACAGGTTTGCCTTGCAGTAAGATCAGGTTTGCGTGACAGGAACCCATTTCAACGTTCATACAAGGAAGCCATTTTAAAGTCATTACTCGCGGCGAGTGATTAGCGTTAACATGACAAAGTGTTTATCTACTCAATAATTTTCTCCATTACCGTTTGTTAGTTAAAAAAAAGAAACATTTAAATAGAACTTCACAGTTAAATATAGTGTTTCCATGCAAACGCCTTCAAACGGTATACAATAAAACAACAGCAACTACTTATGATCTTTACCTGGGTTTCCGGAGACAGTGGGCAGCTTCTTGTCGTGTTTCTCTGTAGTTCCTCCTTAAGCTGCTCAACGAGCCACTCTATCCTTCCTCGCGAGAGCCGAAAACGTTCAATGACTTCACAGTCAGCCATATCGGCTAGAAAGGAGCGTCTTTGATATAATCTTGGTCTTCGCGCTAAACAGGAAAGTCCGCCCCCAGCCGCCATTTTGTTTGGTTTTTCAACATTTGCGACTCTCCGATAACTTTACGGGAGGTTACGACCTCCCGTAAATTACCGGGCAAGATATCGGTAAAATTAACGGGATCGAAACTAACGGGAGTTTCGAGAAACACCCGAAAAGTTTACGGGGATTTACTGGGTGACTTACCGGACCCGATAATTTACCGGGACTTTCGAGAAACGGGCCCCAGTCAACTTAAGATAAACCCGAAACGATTTTGGAGCTACTACTCAATCAAGTCAAGATCAAAACGGCTTCCAGATGTAAACACTTACAACAGAAGATCTGCGACAAAAGCTCAAGAGCAAGCTCACTTATTTAATATTCACTTTCACTCAGTTTTTTGTAAACAGAGTACTGGGATACCAGCCCCAATACAAACTGACTTACCGTAAGATCCAAGTACTGATTTCATTACCAACTATGTGGCTTGTGACACTAAAGGGGTTGGAAAACTTCTCAAAGGTCTTAATGCTAATAAGTCTTTTGAGATTGACAATATACCTGCTCGTTTACTTAAAGAGACCGCTGATACATCTGCAGTTCCTCTGAGTATGCTTTTCAATTTATCTTTCAAACAGTGCTGTCTACTAAATTATGGAAATCAGCTAATATCACACCTATTCATGAAGATGGTGATCATGAGCCTGTAGAAAATTATAGAGGCATTTTGCTTCTATCCATCATTGGGAAATGCCAGGAAAGAATTGTGTACAATGCTATTTACAATCAAGTTATCAGTTTTGTGCACAATTCCTATCACGGATTCCTCACCGATCGTAGCTGCACTACTCAACTACTCTTGGTACATTATGATTGGTTCAAGGTTTTGGATGAGAGTGGCCAAGTCAATGTAGTGTTTATAGACTTTTCAAAGGCCTTTGACCTTGTCTGTCATGACATTCTTTCAGCCAAGCTTTACAAATATGGTGTCCACGGGGACTTGCTCAACTGGTGTAGGCATTATTTGACAGAACGTCAGCAGCGTATAGTAGTCAAAGGAGAGGCTTCCGATATGTTAACCGTAACCTCTGGTGTCCTATAGGGTTCTTTGTTGGGACCATAAATTCTTCACAATATGCATCAATGATTTACCAGGCGTAATTAGTAAGAACAGCTCAATTGCATTATATGCTGATGATAGCAAAATGTATAGGGTTATTAATACTCAAGAAGATCTGTCCTCTTTTCAAAGTGACATAGATAAAATATCAGATTGGTGTGGGATGAACAAGATGACAATTAATACTAAGAAATGTAAGATCCTGCAAATAACCAGGAAAAAGGCACCCTTACTTGGGGAGTATAACATTGAGGGTCAACCTTTGGAATGTGTTAATGTTTATAAAGATTTAGGATTGTTTACTGCTAGTGGTCTCTCATGGAACCAGCATATAGATAGAATAACTGCTAAGACCAATAGGGTTTTAAGGTTGGTAAAAAGGACTTGTAGGGACTTAAATGATGTTGAAACCATGAGAACACTTTATTGTAGTCTTGTGAGACCCTTATTGGAATATTCATGTGAAACTTGGAACCCTTATACTAAACATAACATTGACAAATTGGAGGCTGTTCAGCGAAGAGCTACCAGATGGTTCACTAGGTCTGATGATGATTATGGTACTAGACTATCTAAATTGAAATTGTAGCTATTATCTGATAGGCGGTTCATTAGGGATGTTACGTTTTTGTTCAATGTAATTAATGGCCATTATAACATAGACATTTCCAATAGGCTCATATTTTGTAAGGACAGAAGCATGGCTTATAATTTGAGGAACAATGACACACAGGACCTTGTCCCAAATTTTAGAAGAACTAACGGTCTCAAATATAGCTTTTTTAACCGTATCGTTGGTGAATGGAATAGCTTACCTAATCACATTAGAGAATCAGATAGTATTGAAACTTTTAAAAGGAATGTTTTAAGTTTTATTAAGGATAAGGATAATTAGGGCATCTATTTTTCTATTTCTATATAGTTTTGCTATATTAAATTTTTTTTAATTAGAGGGGGCATCCCTTGTATGGTGAGTCAGCGCTTTTGGTTGTCTCCTTCTCCACAATTTTTCCTTTTATGGTTTTTATTAACCTTAATTGTAATTAATACTCATTGTTTGTGTATTCTTGTGGAGTGAATTTGTAATAAATAAATAAATAACCTGCAAACAAAGCAAACGTCCTTCAGTCTAAGCTACAAAATGATATCTTTAACAAATCTAACAGGAAGTGGGAAACAAACGAACACATTCAAAGAACTGGCATGTTCTCCCTCTTTGGTGGGTGGATTACAACAACAATTTATTTCTCTCTCAGCCGTCAACATTCTCCTGTCCATCACAGCATTTCTGGGCAATTGTCTCATCCTTGTTGTTCTTCGCAAGGAATCTTCCCTCTTGTACCGTTGTCTGGCAACAACTGATCTATTGGTTGGTCTTGTTAGCCAGCCTCTTGCTGCTACTTATGGGATGTCTGTGGCTCGTGAACGATGGATTTTTTGTCGATACGCTTCTGGGGCAACTTTCATAACGAGCTACGCATTTAGCTAACCGCCTCCCGGTTAGCTCAATGGATAGAGCGCTGGACTGTTGTGCGGGAGGTCGAGGGTTCGAGCCCCGGCCGGACCAACACTCAAGGTCTTAAAATAATTGAGAAGAATATGCTACCTTTCCATAACATCAAGAAATGGTTAGATATTCTGGTCTTCTCGGATAGGGACGAATAAATGGAGGTCCCGTGTCCTACAGGGTTAGGGGTAGGAGACGTTAATTTCCCACGCACGAGATTACCGTGTGATGGATGTCCTCCCCTGGGGTGGGATGGGCGGGTTAGGATTGATTGTAAAGCGCTGTTGATCTGTCATTGTAAATAGCGCTCTATAAGTGATTAATTGTAATTGTAATTGTAATTGTAATTGTATGTTTGGTGTCTTTATTGACTATGACGGCCATAAGCGTGGACAGATTTCTCGCCTTGTTGTTGGGGCTGAGATACAAACATACTGTAACTTTGAAGTGCACATATGTTACTCTAGCTGCCTTTTGGGTTCTATCCAGTGTCACTGCTCTATTATACATTTTAGATTATCGTATAACTATTTGGTATGGCCGTGTAGTTGGACCATCTTGCATAATTGTCTCAATCGCTTCGTACAGAAAGATTTTCAGCGTCCTCAATCGTCATCAGGCTCAAGTACAAGAACTTGTTCAACAACAGCCGAGCAGACCAAATGCACTAAACATGGCGCAATACAAAAAGACAGTGTACAGTACACTGTGGGTGCAGTTGTTTGCTCTGCACCGATCAATTTAGTGGAAATTGTGATCGCTCATAGCAAACGATATCCACCATATTTAGTGGTCTTAAGGCAAATAGCAAGTTGCTTAGTTTTCTTTAACTTGACGTTAAACCCATTTTTTTACTGCTGGAAGACAATTGAGGTAAGACAAGCAGCAAAGCAAACAATTAGACAATCACTTTGTCCATGGAGTTGACGGGTTGAAAGGTAAGGGTGAAAGCGTTATCTTCGTATTTTCTTAACTCAAAGTACATCGTGCTCTACTTTAATGTATCAAGCACTGTAAAACAGAAAAATCGAAACGCTGACGTCCTACATACCGTAACTCCTCTATCAAGCCACCCCCCCCCCGTCTTCTTTCAGGTACTTTGGGGGCTTGGCTTATAAGAGGCGGGCCTGAATAGAGGGGGGGGGGGGTTATTAATTTAGTCCGATGTTTACTACCAGGATACAAAAGGATATGATATACCGTATATATTTATTCAAAATTGTTCTCACTTTACATTTTTTTCAAATTGACAGAGTAAAAACCCTCAGTAAAGTGTGATGAGTTGTATGATTTGTCATAATCATTGCTCTGTAATTTCTGTATACCGTATTCTATTGATGCCAACCTTCTAACATCAATCAATCAATCAATCAATTTTGCCATAGTCAGTTATAAATAACAAACTAAAATTACAGTACTTGATATTAAATTAAAGGTCCAAAGTAAAACTGAACGGTACGATGGTTTTTAGTTTATAATTAACATTGTTATTCTTTTTCTTATTATATTTATTATTATCATTATTATTATTTTCATCATTATTTTCAATAATGTTATCATATTAATTAGTTCTTATTTGTAACTTAGAACAAACTCCCCTTAAGAGGTTTCAACTACTACCGACTCCATACAAACGACTCATTCACGACATAAACATTACAAACGAACTGAACAGAACGACCTAACTTTACTGACAGATCGAAACAGACCAATTACGACCGACTTACGCCACTTGAGTCTTACCGCCAATAGCATCACGGTAAAACTGAGCAATCATTTTACACGAACTGAAATAAGAACATTCTACTGACAACAACTATTCACTTGACTCTGATGATGACTTCCGCACAGGTTGCCGAAACGTCAGTCACTACCACCGACAACAGTCCTTCTCAGGACTCCACTCACCCGGACGATCACACTACACTTTCACATGTTACCCCCGGGTTCAAACCATTTACTGCAGTATTATTTTTGTTATAATTTTTTTATTCGCTATAATATTATCATTTTAAATAATATTGTTGACATCATCACTGTTAATGTCAGTCGTAACACTGAGTCGGGATCGATTTCCGACCTCGCCCCCAGACTAATTTGTTATTAAAACAGAATGTTCGTGAAGTTTCTACGGCACAGGAAGAATGTTAGGGTACAAGCACCTGCCGCATACATGACGCCTTGTGTACATGTAACAACCAAGCTTTTACCTTATCCCAACTACTGTCAAACTGGGGAAATAATTACAAAAGTGTCACCACGCTCTCTCGTACGCGACTGAAATGATTTGTTAGAGGGATAATCCTAAATAATTTTAATAGCTTGAAGCGAGGGCATGGTTGAATTTTGAAGGAAAATAGGTGAAATAGCCCAAAGTATTAATTTGGTTCTGTGGCATTTCGCACCTGTCGAGTAATTGTTTCTGTTTCCAATTTTAGTCGGATGTTGGGTGCAAAGAAAAAAACCGGTAATGGGCTGTTATTTACGAAGTCTGCCTTCAAATAGTTTCCGACTAACTATTAACCTTTCATGTCGAATATTCAAGTTTCTGAGAAAGTGTAATTGAGCAAAGCAGGTCAGTTACGTGATCGTGGCTTGGCGGGTGCTGTCAAGAAAAAAATGTCTCTCTTCAGATGCAATTACAAAAAGGCATAGAAAAAAAAAGACAAAACAAAACAAAACAACTGTTTATGAAGTCACGGAATGCTAAAAAAAACATTTTCTAGCCTAAATACTGTCTCTCAACTTCAAGAAATGTGATAGCGTTGGGTAGAATTTCATTTAAAATATCCTTTTCAGAAAACGGTAAGTTATTATTTCTCTTTTTAAGCTCGATCGTTCGCTTGAAATTGATTTTCGGAAGCAGAATATAAATAAAGGAAGAAATATTTTAAATTTACGCGTATTATCTACATTATTTGAGACATTTTGCTTCAAAGGAGATACTTTTTTTATGCCATAAGAACTGACACAGTTTCACAAACGTCTGGTATGACTTAAATGCTAAGTAAGACCTACACTAGACATGTAGGTTTGGCAAAAACCTTTATTAGATGATAAAACTTCCTGTTTTTTTCATGTGAAGGCACTTTGCTGAGAAGCTTTCCCGGTGTAGAAGTTTGGTAGCACTCTTTCATATAGAAAAAACAAACAAAGGAAAAGATCGCACCATTTAAGGCTTAAAATTAATGATATCACTTATGGTTACGTTCTGTTCTTTTTAATAAAGACTTTTAAGTAAAATGTAACTTATGGCAAAAAAGTCCAGAGAAATTATAAGGAATCTCATAAGCTGCTAGTTACGCAGAAACTGGTTCCTCTCAAGGATGACAAAAAAATGCAAAACACAGCGATACAATGGGATAAAAAGTGATATGCATCTTCAGAAAAAAGACAGTTTTCACCCACATTTAAAATGTGGTAACTGCTTTTGAAGTCAATATTCTGGATCTTAAAATCAAAAGAAGTTATAGGTGGTTTTGGTGCGTAGGAGTATTCTAAAAGAAATGTTGCATGTTGCAATTTTTAGATAAATTCAAGGAAAAAGGAAACGAACGTTTACTAAGCTTCGCTATAATGACGACAATAGATTTAAAAGGAGGTGGATCACAACTTCAAATATTTCAAGAAGAGCAATGCTCCCCGTCTTTGGTGGATGGGCTTGAACAAAAATCAGTTTCGTTCTTAGCGGTGCACATTCTCCTCTCGGTGACCGCTTTTCTTGGCAATTCCCTTATCCTTGTTGCCCTTCAAAAGGAATCTTCCCTTCATCCGCCGTCCAAACTGTTGTATCGTAGTCTGGCCATAACTGATCTGTTGGTTGGTCTTGTTAGTGAGCCTCTCTATGTTACTTATTGGATATTCTTGGTTCAGGAAAACTGGAGTCTTTGTCAATACGCAAGCAACGCAGCGTACATAGCAAGCTATGCATTATGTGGAGTGTCTTTGATGACGATGACAGCCATAAGCGTGGACAGACTTCTCGCCCTGTTGTTGGGGCTGAGATACAGACAAATTGTAACGTTGAAACGCACATACATCATTAGAGCTGTTATCTGGGTTATGTCCACTGTCGCTGCTACATGCTTCAAGTTAGATCATCGTATAACGCATTGGTCTGTATATATATCTATACCATTTTGCCTAGGTATCACAATCATCTCGTATACAAAGATTTTCCGCACTCTTAATCGTAATCAGGCACAAGTAGAAGGTCGTTTTCAACAACAGCCGGGCCAACTGAATGCACTGAACATAGCCCGATACAAAAAGGCAGTGTACAGTGCTTTGTCGGTGCAGTTAGCATTAGTAATTTGTTATGCACCATACTCAATGATGGTAGTTGTAATCGCAGACAGTAAAACACATTCGTCACACTTAGTAGTAATATGGAAACTAGCTGTTGTCTTAGTTTACTTTAACTCGACATTAAACCCGTTTCTTTACTGCTGGAAGATTAGTGAAGTAAGACAAGCGGTAAAGCAGACAATAAGAGATGTACTATGCTGAGGTTAGAAATGATAATATGTGATTGCATGAGCAGTAATCGTGCATTGAAAAATTCAATGTACTTGTTTCAGCTCCATTGAGAACAGCCAAGGAAAAGTCGAGAAAATAAAAAAATCATTTTACTGACTGTACTATAGTAGAGAAACGTCTCTGGCTGGCATTCTTATGATAAAAAACGTCTTGCAAACGTCTTACAAACGGATAGAAACATGTTACTGAGAAATTATAACAGAAGAAAATCAAATTTATTCCCTTATAACGATCAAGTTTCGACCAGGATCACAATGCTGTTGTCACAAGAGACCATTATGATGGGAATGTTCTTGTAGCTTTTGCCTTAAATCCGTGTGTAGCGTTATAAGATAACATACAAAAGAATGGGAAATCGCAATAACGATCGCATTTTGTTTCCCTTATTTATTATTGTTTTTTTTTTTTTTCATTTTTAAGACAAACATACATTATGGTGGAGCAGTCTAGGTAATTTTACTGAATCCTATAAGCTGCAAATTACTGAGAAATTGGATTCTCTAAAATAAAAGCAAAATCCAGCCATACAATTAGATAAAAAGTAACATGTATCTTTACAAAACAGACACTTTTCATCTGCATTTCAAAACAAGAAACACTGCCTTCAGTTTATTTGGATCTTGGTACCAAATTAAGGTTTGGAAGTGTGGGTGAAGTCTAAATTAAACATTCCTTGCTGCAATTTTTAGCGGAGCCCATACTCATAGAAAAAGGTAGTAAAAACAGTAACCCATCAAGCAGAAAAAAGTTGGTGGAATTACCAAAATTTGATAGGTTATGACTGTGCGTCCGTGCGTACAAGGTGCTACTTTCAGCTTGAGCGGCCGACTGCATTGCAGGCTCGAAACTCGTTAGGGGAACGGAGAAGGAGACCTCAAATTTGACCTAACTTTAGCCCCAGCCCCTCTCTGTCTAATCGTTTGAGAACAAAGTTACACTTATGAAGTAAAAGCCCCACTATAGCAGAGTCCATGGTGAAATTCATTTGGCAGCACAATTTACCAATGAAGTTTTACAGCACTTTGAAAATGCAACCTAGCAGGGTGAATGCTTGGTGCACCATAGGCCACAGATGGGACCCCCTCCTGAAACTCCAGAACAAACAGTCAGAGAAGTGAGCGAGAGACTTTTGAAATATCTTGTCACACTCAACTTCTGTGCTAAGTTTCAGCCAAATCGGTTGACTACCACTTTTGGCCCCTGGAACACTTTCTCAGACAGGGACACTTAGGGAAAATAGCAAGTTGCTTAGTTTTCTTTAACTTGACACTAAACCCGTTTCTTTACTGCTGGAAGATAGGTGATAAGACAAACAGCAAAGCAAACAAATGGACAATCACATTGTCCAGGAGTTAAAGGACTTTTGACATTTGTTATCTAATTTTTAGAGATTCAACCAGAGATTGTCCGCAGACAACCTTTTTGAAACCACCTATATGTTTGATTCGTACCATCATGCCCTCTCCCACGTGACTGAAATGACTTTTTAGAGGGATAATCCTAAACAATGTACAATAGCTTCACGGGATAACAATAGCTTCACGGGAGTGCATGGTTGAATTTTAAAGGAAAATAAGTGAAATAGCCTAAAGCATTAATTTGGTTATGTAGCATTTCGTACCTGTCGAGTAATTGTCTCCGTTTCCAATTTTCGTCGGATATGAGGCGCAAAGAAAAAACCCAGTAAGGGGCTGTCATTTACGAAGTCTGCGTTCAAATAGTTTCCGATTTATTAACGTTTCATGTCGAATATTCAAGTTCAGCTTCCTGAAGCTGATCATCATTTTAAAGGTCTTTATAAATGAAAGCTGATACCAAAAATTTATTATTTATCCTACCAAGGACACTTTTTCTTAGTATTGGTAGCTTTTGCACTATGGTGTAAAAGCACAAAGTTTTATATTTCTACCTGGTAGTGCAAATTCATTCGAAAATTAAAGTTAACCAGTGGGATAGACACGTAGTTTTGACGCAGAACAATTTTAGGTGATAAAGATCCCTGCCTTACCAATTATGAAAGATAAATTGCAAGAAAATCTTCCTTGCGGGAAAGAATATTTCTATCGTTCATGATGCTGCAAAATAAAGATATTCAGTGGATCTATGGAGGGATCTTTTAGAGTTTATAGACGGGATAATATGACATAGCATTACCTGTTGAAATTCATAAATGGTGATATTTAAAGCTACTGGGAAGAAATTGGTATCTCTTGTAACAGAATAAGCATTATTTAATACATGAGTGAAAGTTGCTGAGGACGTTTCTGGGTAAGTGTAATTAAACAGAGTGAGGTTTACGTGATCGTGGCCTGGCAGGTGCTGTCAAGGAAAAAATATCTCTCTTCAGATTCAATTGCAAAAAGGCATTAAAAAAAAAAAAAAAAAAACAATTGTTTATGAAATGCTGGAGAATATTTTCTAGCCTAAATATTGTCTCTCGACTTCAACAAATGTAGTAGTCTTAGGCAGAATTTCATTTAAAATCTCCTTTTCAGAAAACGGTAAGTTATTATTTTTCTTTTCATGCTCGGTCGCTCGCTAGAAATTGATTTTCGGAAGCAAGCTATAAACAAAGGAAGAAATATTTTATATTTACGCGTACTATCTGCATTGTTTGAGACATTTTGCTTCAGAAGAGAGAGTTTTTGCTTATGCCATAGTCAAATTATGACACCAGTGCCAAAAATGCCTGGTATGTCTTAAATACTAAGTAAGACCTGCACTAGACATGCAGGTTTGGCAAACACCTTTATTTGGGAATAAAACTTCTTGTTTTTTTCATGTGAAGACAATTTGCGGAGAAGCTTTCCAGGTGTAGAACGTTCGTCGCACTCTTTCATATAGAAAAAAAACAAAACAACAACAACAACCGAAAAGATCGCACCATTCAAGACTTACAATTATTGATATTACTTATGGTTACGTTCTGTTCTTTTTAATAAAGATTTTTAAGTAAAATGTAAATTATGGCGAAAAAGTCCAGAGAAATTAGAAGGGATCTAATAAGCTGCTCGTTACGCAGAAACTGGTTCCTCTCACGGGTGACAGTAAATGCAAAACACAGCGATGCGATCGGATAAAAAGTGACATGTATCTTAATCAAACAGACAGTTTTCACCTACATTTGAAATCTGGTAACTATGTTTTTGAAGTCAATATTCTAGGTTTTAAAATCAAAGCAAGGTATAGGGTTTTTTTTTTTTCGTAGGAGTGGTCTAAAGAAAATTTTGCTCGTTGCAATTTTTAGATAACTTCAAGGGAAAACGTATAATGAGGACAAAAGATTTAAAAGGAGGTGGATCACATACTCAAACATTTCAAGAAGAGCATTGCTCCCCCTCTTTGGTAGGTGGGCTTCAACAAGAATCAGTTTCGTTATCAGCGGTGCATATTCTCCTCTCGGTGACTGCTTTTCTTGGCAATTCCCTTATCCTTGTTGCCCTTCGAAAGGAATCTTCCCTTCATCCGCCGTCCAAACTGTTGTATCGTAGTCTGGCCATAACTGACCTTTTGGTTGGTCTTGTTAGTGAGCCTCTCTATGTTACCTATTGGATATTCTTGGCTCAGGAAAACTGGAGTCTTTGTCAATACGCAAGGGACGCATACCACATAACAAGCTATGCATTATGCGGAGCGTCTTTGATGACGATGACGGCCATAAGCGTGGACAGACTTCTCGCCCTGTTGTTGGGGATGAGATACAGACAAATTGTAACGTTAAAACGCACATACATCATTGCAGCTACCCTGTGGGTGATACCCACTGTCGCTGCTTTATTCATCAATTTATATCATCGTATAACGAATTGGTATGAATATATAGTTATACCATCTTGCCTAGTTATCACAATCATCTCGTACACAAAGATTTTCCGCACTCTCAATCGTCATCAGGCAGAAGTGCAAGGTCGTGTTCAACAACAGCCGAGCCAAACAAATGCACTGAATATGGCGCGATACAAAAAGGCAGTGTACAGTGCACTGTGGGTGCAGTTAGCATTAATTGTTTGTTATGCACCATACTTTATAGTGGCAATTGTCATCGCTGAAAGTAAAAGATATTCATCACACTCAGTGGTATTAAGGGGAGCAGCAGGTATCTTTGTTTACTTCAACTCGACATTAAACCCGTTTCTTTACTGCTGGAAGATTAGTGAAATAAGACAAGCGGTAAAACAGACTATTAGAGAAGCACTATGCTGAAGTTAGAAATAATAATATGTGATTGCACGAGCAGTTATCGCGCATAGAAAAGTTCAATGTACTTGTTTCAGTTCCATCGAGAACAGCTAAAGAGAAGTCGAGTAAAAAAAACTCATTTTACTGAATGTATTAAAGTAGAGGAGAGTCTCTGGTTGGCATTCCTGATGATAAACAACGTATTGCAAACGGATAGAAACATGTTCTTGAGAGGTAGATAGGAGATGGGATTTTTTTCTTTTCTTTTTAAAAACAGCGTTAGTCAAATAAAGATTTAGGAGAGACTTCAGCTTCAAAAAGTAGGCAGTTTGCTGTAAGAGCCGGTTTACAAGTCAGCCGGTAAGCGAGATCAACATTTTTATCATGTAGTAATCCTTAAATCAATTTACTTTTTTTAAAAATCAAACTTAACCATGATTATCACTGTTTCTCATAGAGTTGTCTTTAAAGTAACAATCTCTAGCCAAAGACAAATTTACTTAAATTACAGCCGGAGAAAATCAAATTTATTCTCTTATTTTGATCGGGTTTCGACCGGGATCAGAATGCCGTCGCTACAGGAGACCATTATGATGAAAAGGTTCTTGTAGCTTTCACCTTTAATCCGAGTGTAGCGTTTCAAGATAACGCATAAAAGAAAAAATAAATCGAAATAACGATCACATTACAATCACTCAATCGCAAAATAATGAAGTGCGCATAATGACATGTAGATCTTCGGTTCAGAATACCGCAGGCACGCAGTTAGGCATTACACGAGGGCGTGAACTTCGACGAGAATCTAATTTTTAGCAAACATATTAGCGAATTATGCAAGAAGGCCAGTCAAAAGGTGGGCGTTCTCGCCAGGTTGAGAAACTTGGTTACTACGGAGACTAAACTATTACTATATAAAACTGCTATTATGCCATATCTCATATGGCATTTCTGTAGGGCGTCGGATGCAAGGAAAGTTGAAAGAATTCAAGAGCGAGCACTGAGGATAGTTTATAATTCACATTCAGAAACGTAAATGAGCTTATTAGATCGTGCTAAACTACCTACCCTTCTTAATAGGAGATTGCAAGATATAGTTATACTTATGTATAAGGTTAAATATAGGCTAGTTCCTGATTTCATTTGTGACATTTATAGTCCTAAGTCTTGTAAATATAATTTAAGAAATCAAAATGTTTATATGCCTAGGTTTAATTCTGTATTGTATGGTAAACACTCTCTTAGATATCTTGGACCATTTCTATGGAACAAACTAAAAAAAAAATCACTGAAATTAGTAGCCTCTCTAGGTTTAAGTTCCATATTAGACGTAAGGATCCTACCGAACTGATAAATGGTAACAATTGCTCCGCGTGCGTAATTTGTACCTTACGTGATATAATCTATAGCTTATTTCTTATAATTAACTAGGTTATTCATCTACGTTGCTCCGCGTGCGTAATTTGTATCCCTTACGTTATATAATCTATAGCTTATTTCTTATCATTAATTACGTTATTCATCAACGTTGTGTCCCCAATTAGCTTCAGCTAAATACATTGACACATGAATAAAGTTCATCATCATCATCATCATTATCATCTAAAAATACTCCTTTTTTTCTTCATTTCAATAGAGTTATATTGTACCGTTGTCTGGCAGCGACTGATCTGTTGTTTGACCTTGTTAGCCAGTCTCTTGCTGCTACGTATGGGATGTCTGTGGTTCGTGAACGATGGGTTTTTTGTCGATACACATCAGAGGCAACTTTCATAACAAGCGTATGTTTGGTGTATTTATTGACTATGACGGCCATAAGCTAAGCGTGGACAGACCTCTTACCTTGCTGTTGGAGCTGAAATACAAACATATCGTAGCTTTGAAGCGCACATATTTAACAAATGGTAAACACCACAGCGTACACTATTAAGTTATGATTCATGCGGGAGGTTGCTAAGCACGTAAGAAGTGTAAGAGTCGCGCGAGGCGATAGCCGAGAGCGACTCTAGCTTCTTGATTTTGTTATTAAAACAGAATGTTTGTGAAGATTCTACGGCACAGGAAGAATGTTAGGGTACAAGTACCTGCCGCATGCATGAAAGCTTGTGTACATGTAACAAGCAAGCTTTTACCTCATCCCAAGTACTGTCAAATTGAGGAAATAATTACAAAAGTGCCATCACGCCCTCATACACGTGACTGAATGATTTGTTAGAGGGATAATCCTAACAAATTTTAATAGCTTGATGGGAGGGCATGGTTGAGTTTTGAAGGAAAATAAGTGGAATTGCCGAAAGCATTTATTTGGTTATGTGGTATTTCCTACCTGTCGAGTGATTGACTCCGTTTCCAATTTTGGTCGGATGTGAGGCGCAAAGAAAAAAAGCCGGTAATGGGCTGTCATTTACGAAGTCTGCGTTCAAATAGTTTCCGACTTAATAACGTTTCACGTCGAATATTCAAGTTTCTGGGTAAGTGTAATTAAACAAAGTCAGCTTTACGTGATCGTGACCTAGCAGGTGCTGTCAAGGTAACAATATCTGTCTTCAGATGCAATTACAAAAAGACATTACGAAAAAAAAACAAAACAACTGTTTGTGAAGTCACGAAACGCTGAAGAATATTTTCTAGCCTAAATACTGCCTCTCAACTTCAAGAAATGTGATAGTGTTGGGTAGAATTTCATTTAAAATCTCCTTTTCAGAAAACGGTAAGTTATTATTTCTCTTTTCATGCTCGATCGCTCGCTCGAAATTGATTTTCGGAAGCAAAATATAAACAAAGGAAGAAATTATTCATATTTACGCGTACTATCTACACTGTTTGAGACATTTCGCCTCAGAAGAGAGAGGTTTTTTTATCCCATAGTAAAATTATGACAGCAGTATTTGATACATCTTAAATCAGTGCTAAGTAAAGCATATACTAGACATGCAGGCTTGGCGCAGCCCCTAACAGTTTCTTTAGAAACTATCAGCCTTTATCCAAATTTATCAAGCTATTTAGAGGTAAATCAATTCGAATATCTTAAAAGAGTTGGGTATCTTTCGCACTGTTAAAATACTGATATACTGAATACTGAATACTGTTGTCTCTATTTTTTCCTGTTATTGCTATCTCATCCATGAGGCACCCACTCTCAACGCTACTGCTTGGGTGCCTCTGGTTCACGAACAATGGAATCTCTGTCGATGCGCATTTGACGCCACCTTCCTCACAAGCCGTGCATTATGTGGAGTGTCGTTGATGACGATAACGGCCATAAGCGTAGACAGACGTGTCGCCCTGCTGTTAGGGCGGGTGCCAGATAAATTGTAACTTTGAAAGGCACATATATCCTTGTAGCTACCTTTTGGATTGTGTCTAATGTTACTGCTTTATGCTACACATCAGATTGCCTATACTCATTTCTTATGGACATATAGTTATGCCATCTCGCCTTGCTATTTTAGTCGCCTGGTGTATGAAGATTTTTCGGGGTCTCAGTTATCACCAGGCTCAATTACAAGATCTTGTTGAACAACAGCCGAGCCAAAAAAGCAGTGTTCAGTGCACTGTGGGTGCAGATAGCATTGGTAGTTTGCTATGCACCATCCTTTATAGCGGCAATTGTAATCGCTGACAGTAAAACATATTCATCACACTTATTAGTATTAAGGGGAGCAGCAGGTGACTTAGTTTACTTTAACTCGACTTTAAACCCATTCCTTTATTGCGATGAGATAAGTGAAGTAAGACAAGCAGTGAAGCAGACAATCAGACAAGCACTTTGCTGTCCATGGAGTTAGGTCTTCCTCGACTCATATATAATACTTTTAAAGCTGAAAGTGATTACACAATTATTGTATGAAAACACTCGTTAAATTTAACAAATAGAGAAGCCTTGACTATGCTCTGTTCTGTAGTAAAGCCCGTAAGAAGCGGCTAGTAGCCTCGTCATGGGTCATTGACACGTATTCCCGTCCGTTGTCGTCTAACAAGAACTGGAAGCTTTGCTTCGTCAACTGTAGTAGACCTTCGCGTCCTCAACGACACCAGTACAAGGTTATATGAAGCCAGATATTCCGTACAAGACCCCAAGGATTGTCTCCCCAGACTGGATTTGACGACTGCAAGTTTTGGAGGTCAGGTACTTGAATTGGAGGTTTGTGTTTCGTGTACTGTGTTTCCTTTGTTCTCGCGCTTGTTTCGCTTTATTTGACTCCGGAAGAGCTTGTTTTACACTTGGAAATCTGTACCTTTTGAAATAGAAATTATCCTGTTAAATGGCGGGTTGTTGAGGTATCTTTCAATTGCGTTTCGCAATCCAAGAAGGGATGACCTTGAATACAATACACCATCTTTTGTTCGCGCTTCTGAACTGATTCGTTCTTCAGTGCATAATATGAAGCATGCAGTAATTTTACAGTCGAGCTTGAAAGGTGGCTAAGAGTTGCTAAAGTCGGAGCTTACCAAAACCAAAGGTTTATAAATTATGATAATAATGGTAAAAAGTAGTAAGTAATAAATTGTTCTTCAAGTCAGTAATAAATTTTGACAACCTATCCCGGGCTTTTATTTACCACCTCGATCAATAAATAGTTGTGTTTATTGCAATAATGGAAAATAACTGTCAAAATTACCAAACGAGAATCGCTCATCACTGTAGACAATCACAGGAAGAAAATTCAATAACTTTCCTTTTACATGAAAGTTTACCTAACACGAAGGTATTTTACTCGTCTGATTGAGAACAAATCGGATCTAGGGTCTACTAGGCTACCTTTGGCTTGTCATTATCCGGGGTAATCACTACTGGTGAGTTCGCCGGCGAAAGGAGGAGAAAAACCAGAGAATGAAAAAACAAATTGTAGAAACAGAAAATGGTTTACTGGCGTAATCGATGTTTTTGTTAACTATTTCGTTTCAAGTACTAGTCAGAAACATAGCCGAGAGAGAAAAGCTCGAAAGCGTAAATTAAATAATCAGGTAAATTCAAATATTTTAAAACAAGTTCGTAGCTGTTACGAAAATTTGAATTTAAATAGTTTGATGAGTTCGGAAATTGTCAAAAAGTTCAACTTTTCCGAGACTGAGTGCAATCGCCAGCTTAAATAATTTATTTTGCTTGCTAAGGCCGCAATGATTCAAATTTCAACTGACTCCTAAAAAATGATATTAACACTCGATAAGCATCCAGCCAATGAAATTTTAATGACAGATGTCTCCATATCTACCCTATAGTTTATTTCGTAACTAAGGTATCTCGCAGGTTGAGGGCGTTTTCTGACACAAAAAAGAACTTCCGACGCATTTTAACTGCGTAAACGCTGGTGGGGAATTCTAATCGTGAACTTTCCTAAGGAAGTAGGGCTTCAGTAGTCGTTGGTGGGCGTGGTCATTAGGGAAGTAGCAGTTTTCTTCGTTTACATTAACTCGACGTTAAATCCATTTCTTTACTGCTGAAAGATCAGTGAAGTAAGACAAGCAGTGAGGCAGACAATCAGGCCCTCTGAGACTCTCGCTTCTAATCGGGTAATCATTAACACAAAATGGCTTGTTGTGTAAACTAGAAAGCCTTTTTTAACGAAGAAAACTAAAAGTAAGGTAGAATTTAAAGAGAATTAGCTACCAATGATCAAGAATACGACAAGGCATATTTGAAGAAAGATAAGCATACATGTTTAATTAATCTTCTTTTAGCAATATAAAAGTATTGGATAAAACTTCGAAGAGTAGTTTGTGAGAGTGTTTCGAGGTACTTCTTATCGAGTTGTATTGGTTCACCTTTAGTCTCGAGCTTGTTTTGTCATCAGAAAAATGTCCGTAATGCTTTTGAATATGCAGAGTGGTTTCGTTGCTTGTGTATATACCCACCGGTACTTTAAAGTGCACCTAAACTCAGAAATTTGTTTTTCGCTTAACGAAATAAGCGTATTTTTTGGAGTATTTCTGTGCAAAAATTTTTTAATTTGCTCAAATCTTTAATTTTCTGTGCCCAGTCAAAATACGGAAAATCGGCCGCCATCTTGCCCTACGGCCGAGTTTAAAGAGGAATGGCTCTAGCGGGTAATGTGGCGTCAAATCGAGAACACGAAAGTCTGCATTTGACACATTTTCACTTGTTTGGGAAGGTTGTCGTCGATATTGTTCGAAATATGCCGACTAGGTGTGTTGTATGAGGAATGTATGAAGCGCGATACCTTCTTGGAAATTTCGCACGTTGCGTGAAAACAAAAGAACAAAGAATTGCTGCCGTTTCATTCTTTTACATTTTCTATTTGTTCTTCTCCTTTCGCCAACAAATTGTAAGTGATTATCTTAGATATGAGATATAAATTTAGCCTATTGAACTTGTCAATTACACCAGGTATGGAATAACAATAAGGGGCAATTGTAGAGACATCTTTTAATATTTCTCCTCCCATTGCACAGTGCGACAAACAAACCCTCTTTACTTGGATCAACTTAAGTTGATAGGAATCTTATTAAGTGCCATATCGTTTGTGTGGTAAGTTGACACTAATAATTATCAGACTCGGCAAGCTGAAAATGGAAAAAGTTCTCAACTTCATGTTAAACCAACGTGGAATCGAAATTTGTTTAATTCTTTATTCCAAATAGCGACCTCAGCTAAACTACTAAGCAATTATATGTGGACGGCTCTCAACTGTTTATATCAATCAATTACCAAAGCTGAATTTAAATACGAATTAGCACTTCAGTCAAATCCCTTGGTAAGCACAAAACACGTCAGCTCTAATACTGTTTGAAAATACAATATGAATAAGGGAACTTTCTTTGATATGCTGTTAACAAGACCAACCAACAGATCAGTTGTTGCTAGATAACGATATAAGAGTTTGGACGGCGGATGACGGGAAGATTCTTTGTGAAGGGCAACAAGAATAAGAGAATTGCCAAGAAATGCTGTGATGGAGAGGAGAATGTTGACTGTCAAGAAGGAATTTAAAAAAATTCTTGTCGAAGCCCACCAACCAGAGAGGGGGAACAATACAGTTCTTGAAATGTCTTGGTCTGTGTTCCACCCCAGTAAAATTTGCCATCGACATTATTCTGTATTCCTCTTTTTTTTTTTTCCTTTTTTGAGAAATATTCGATCTAAACAGCTACACAACGACGACGACTAAAAAAAGGAGCTCCCTACGTACTGAGTCATATAACTTCCCCATCATTGCTTATTCGTTTGAAAAATGTCAGAGAAATTGTCGCTTTAACTTGTCAGGTACACCCCGTATAAAATTGGAAAAGGAAGCAAATACATAAAAACACCTGTAACATAATTACTGTTTTCTCTGTACGACCTAAAATCCCTCTTAAGTTAGCCTACGGGCCCATTATCGAGGCTTCAGTAAGAGTTACTTCGCTCGTGAATGATAAGTTAGAGGCTTTGAGCAACACGACTCGTGGACAAAAGAGCGACGCAAAACTAATAACAAGGACACATGCAAATTTACTTTAACATATTCGAATTCAACAGTGTAATTAGTAACATTTTGTGGCTCTTTTACCTCCGTTTCGTCTCCGACAAAACTAGAACAAAACAAAAGAAGAGCTAAAAAATGACGCGAACATACAATTTTCTGCCGCTTTCGTTTGCATTATTTATTTGTTTTCCTCCTTTCGCCAACAAATTAATATTCTTAGTGATTTTCCTGGATATTGATAAGCCAAAGTTTGCCTATTATATCGTAGTTATACAATTTCTTCGCTTCCAACGTCTTGTTCGCGAAAAGACAAGTAAATTATTTTGGCATCAAACAAGCTTTGACGTATAAGGCAGGTCACTGAATTCTTCATGTCGTAATTCTCTCAAGCGATTATATTAGCAATTGTCCTCTGATAATGAAGTTTTTATTATAATGCTAAAGTTAACATGATAATCCATTGATCGAGAAGTAAAATGAACGAATTGGGATAAATTTGATCGAAAAAACAAAGTTTGTGTTGTTAACTTGCTTGCTGCCAATTTTGGTGACCGAGAGATCAAGGCTTTTAGAGAAAATGGTGAAAGAAACAAAGGTATCAAAAACTGTGTTCAGCCACCTTAAGCTAGGAATGAATTAGTATCAAGAGTCAAACACATGGACAAATGTGATAGTATTATTATTCTACAACTTATTAAAAGCTCAGTCTTCTTATGTAGAAATTCATGCAGAGCTGAGTAAGGAGGATTAATGAATATCATCAGTGTGGGGAAAAAAAAGAAAAATCCGGTGAAAAGAACTCTAAGAACCAGTAACTTCAATTTTATTCCATATGTTAATTTACACATTGCTAGCATTAGTCAAGCAATATTATACATCTCTAAAATTCATAAGCATTATGCACTATGTACAGACTTCCAATTTAATGATAAGTTTCTAATTTCTTCCTATATATCCAACATACAACATATCTGACGAGAGTTCTCTCTGGGTGGTACTGATCGTGACGTTTTTACAAAGCTATGAAAACTGTCCATTAGAGTGTACCCTAACAAACCTGGGATCTAACTCTAAAACCATGGACAGCAAAGCGCTACTCTGATTGTCTGTTTCACTACTTGTCTCACTTCACTTATCTTCCAGCAGTAAATAAACGGGTTTAACGTCGAGTTAAAGTAAAGCAAGACACCTGCTACTCCCATTATGCCTACTGAGTCTAATGAATACGTTTTACCGTCACCGATTACTACTGCCACTATGATTAAGTATGGTGCGTAGCAAACTACTAGTGCTAACTGCACCAACAGTGAACTGTACACTGCCTTTTTGTATAGCGCCATGTTCAGTGCATTTGGTTGGCTCGGCTGTTGTGGGCCATGATCTTGTTCTTGAGCCTGATGATGACTGAGACCCCGAAAAATGTTTAAATACGAGAGGAATGAAATAACAAGACAAGATGGTATAGTTATATAGCCAAACCAAATGGTTATTCGGTAATCTAATATGGAGCATAAAGCAGCGACGCTAGAAACAATCCAAAAGGTAGCTAAGATGATGTATGTGCGCTTCAAAGTTACAATTTGTCTGTATCTCAGCCCCAACAACAGGGCGAGAAGTCTGTCCACGCTTATGGCCGTTATCGTCAACAACGACACTCCACATAATGCTGCGGTTGTGAGGGAGGCGGCGTCATGTGCGTATCGACAAAGATTCCATTGTTCGTGGACCACGGAAATCCAAGTCGCAACAACGAGAGGCTGGGTAACAAGACCAACCAACAGATCAGTTGTTGCCAGACAACGATACAAGAGTTTAGACGGCGGATGAAGGGAAGATTCTTTGTGAAGGGCAACAAGGATAAGGGAATTGCCAAGAAATGCTGAGATGGAGAGGAGAATGTGAACTGCTGCGAAAAAAACTGATTCTTTCTTAGGCCCACTAACCAATAAAAGGGAGCATCGCAGTTCTCCAAATGTTTTGGTCAGTGTTCCACCTCTTGTGAAATTCGTTGGGGACATTGCTCTGTGTTCGATTCGTTTTTTCTGGCAAGTTATCTATGATTGCAACGAGAAATGAGGTCCAAACAGCACACGCCTACCAACGATCACTGAAACCCTACTTCCTAAACAATGTCCACAATTAAAATCCTCACCTGCGTTTAAGCATTTAACATGCGTCAGAAAATTCTCTGTTGTGTTAAATAATGCCCGGAACATGCGAGGTACCTCATTTGAGAAAAAATACTAAAATATGGAGACATCTGTTATTAACCTCCACGGACAGGATGCTAATCAAATGTTCATATTATTTTTTCGGAATTGAAACTTTAATCATTATCAGCCTCGGCAAGTTTGACAGATAACTTAAACTAGCGATTTTTCGCGGTTTTATAATAAATTGAGTTTCACGAATGGATCAAAATGTTTTAATTCAAATTGTGGTCGTAGCTGCGAATTTAATTAAAATATTCGAATTTACCCGTGTAGTTAATTGCGCTTTGCAGCTTTTCAGTCATCTTTACCTATCCGACCAGTACCTTAGACGAAATTGCCACAAAAGCAAAATATTACGCCAGCAAACCATTTTCTACAATTATTTTGTCATTCTTTGTTTATCCTCCTCCTTTTGCCAGTGAACTCATAGTGATTATCCCTGATAATGACAAGCCTAAGGTAGCCAACTAGACCCTAGATCAAATTTGTTTTCTCAGTTCCAATGTCTTGAACACAATATATAAGACCAAGAAAATACTTTCGTATCAGGTAAACTTCCATGCAAAAGGAAATTTACTGAACTTTTCTTCCTTTGATTGCCTTCAGCGATAAATGATTCTCGCTGGGTAATGCTGACAGTTATTTCCCAATATGGAGGTAAACATGACAATTAATTGATAGAGATGGAAAATAAAGGGATGCGTTTTCCAATCGTATCGCTGACTCAATGAACAATTTTTTTTTACTAGTTTATTATCATTTTTTTTTTTGTCTTTCGAGCTCGATTGTAAAATTGGCATTTAAAATGTCTTTGGAAACTGTGTACCGTGTTAAAAAAGTTACTTTTTTCATACCCTAAATGGTATGAATTAGCAATAAAAGGCAAGCCAGATATAGAGACATCTATCGTATCATATTTAGAAGAGCCACAAACCATCTCTCTTAATTTGATAGGGTGCTTTTGAAATGTCCATATCATCTGCATGAACTTTAAACTTGACTGATCATTATCAACCTCGGTAAAATAGAAATAAAGAAAAATAAAAGCTGACGATTTCACTTGGTCTGAGAAAAAAACTGGAAACTCGAAAGCATCACACTATTGAAATTGTAATCAGAGATGCCAGCTTATATTTAAAATACTTCATTTCAATTTCTAGTGAACACAGTTTTGCACATTTTCCCATACATTTCCTTCTAATTTTCAAGTGTGGATACGCTATTGTCCTAGAACCGGTACGTTCTAACTACTGTCTCGTCGCTAAGAGTTTGGACGGCTAATGGAGGGAAGATACCTTGTGAACGGCAACAATGATAAGAGAATTTCCAAGAAATGCTGTTGGGAAGAGGAGAATGTTAACTGCTGTGATAAAAACTGATTCTTGTTTAAGTCCAGCTTCTAAAGGGGGGGGGGGGGGGGCAGCATAGGAGTTCTTGTGTTGTTTTCGTCTACTTTCCACCTCTAGTGAAATTTGTTGTCAACATTATCTGTTTTCTTTTTCTTGTCGTGTATTTGTGATTGCAAGGAGAAATATTTGTGTAAACTGCAGACACCAAGCCGCGATCGCTTAAACCTCACTTCTTTAAATTTAGCCACATAAAGACCACTTCACCAGCCTTTATTCATGCAAAATGTGTTCGGAAATTTTCTTTCAAAAACTGATTATTTTTTTTCCGGAACCCATCAGGTGCCTCACGTATGAAATAGCAATAAAAGGAGATTATAGACACCTGCTTCAGTTTTTACAATGCACTGAACAGATAATAATAATAATAATAATAATAATAATAATAACCTTTATTTTAAGAGGATGACACCAATTACTTTTGAAAGTATTCTCCCTAGAGTCTTTCTTTACCTGGATCATTTCATCCGGATAATTTGAAGCGAATATTTTGGTATGAAGCAAGTTTTCTTTTATGTGGCAAGAGATTGAAGTCTTGTTGCGATTCTCTTGAGCGATTGACAATTCTCTTTTCGTAGTAAAAGTTGTTATCCAATATTGAATTAAACATGGTAGTTTATTGATGGAGATGGAAATAAAGGGATGTGTGGTCATAACCTATCAAGACTCGATAAACAATTTTTTTCATTCTAGTTTTTTTAATTTTATCATCACTTGTGAATAAAAGTTGCGCACTAATCCGCCTATTACCAACTCTTACCAGTCTTTCAAGCTCGACTGTAAAATTACCGCATGCTTCATATCGCACACAGACCAATGAATAATTCTTGTAAACTCAAAATTTAGGAGACATCAGTCATGACAGACCCGACCTCGTTTTGAGTCTAGGCTTTATCGAATACCAATTTATTCATTTTGTACTCGTTCTATAGTTACTTTTCTTTCAAGCCTATAATTTTTTTTTTACTTTAAATCTGTTATTATATTAATCGACGGGGAACTAGCTGATGGACAAACCAAACGAGTGCGTGAATCTGTTGCTTAAAAGGTGCAGTATATCATGCAATTCTTCAATACGGTTTAGGAGTTTATCCAGGAAATTTTAACTTCTTTTAAATTCTCTTTGATTATTCCGAATAGCAACTGCAGCTGAACTTCTAAACAGTTACGAGTGGGCCGCGACCAGCTTTTTCTTTTCAATTAGTAGAGTTTAGCTAAAAATAATTATCGTTGGCAAAAACGAAGACATCGGCTATATTTCTGTTTGACAATACCATAAGGGAACTCTTTCTTGTCACCCTACTTTTTATTTTCAGTTCGAAACATCAAATAACTGCATCAAATAACTGAAATTCAAATTTTTGTCACAGATGTCAACTTTGAATTAAATTTGCAATAAACAAAGTTTTGGAGCCTATTTTTCTCCTTTTTGTATCCCCTGACTAAAATCTTAAACAAAACCGCGACAGGATGTTAACCTACCAAACCATATACTTTTTGCAATTTTACAATCTTGGTTAGAATATTCAAAATGAACGTCGTTTATAATATTTTAATGGTGCATTTCTCTAAATTCTCCTTTGATCACGACGGTTTGAATTACGAATTGTTAAAGCGCCACACGATTATTGAATTTCATTTACCCCAAGACGACGAGAGTAAATATTAACCAGTGCGTTGAGCAATAAAGCGTCAAAATCAAGCAATTTCCCTAGGGAAGCAAACAAAGGTGGAAATTGTTTAACCTAAGATAAAAATATATCGAGAACTCTCCGCTGTAACTACTCTTTAAAGTTTAACCCAATTCCGTTACATTTTGTTAAAGGAATTAAACATGAGAGTAAAATGCATATAACTCTGTTTTCATGACAAAGTTAGAATTCGAATAGGATTAGAATTAATCGAACATGATCTAATGATAAAAATAAGTGAAAGAAGTTTTACACTACGTTTCGATGACACCATGTCATCATTTTCAAGTGAGAAGAGAATAACATTTGACAACTTAATATATACCGCGCAAGGCGATAAAACGTAAAATATGCGTGTAAAAAGTGACAAATTTAAATAAAATTAAATAAATAGTTTTGCGCGTATGGAGTCTGATTGTGTGTTCAAGCATGGCCTTTTCTTTGTTATGAATAACATTTCATAAATCAGACAGTCCAGTTTTCCCTTACACTTTGCTGAAGTTCTTATTTCTTGCTTATCCAAGGACAGATCTTACGAACGTTCTCAAAGAAAAATCGTGACTTAATGACTCAGCTTTGAAATTTAAAATAATATAAGTATCAATTTGATGAGGATCTAGCTCCATGGACAGCAAAGTGCTTTTCTGATGGTTTGCTTTACTGCTTGTCTTACTTCACCAATCTTCCAGCAGTAAAGAAAACGGGTTTAACGTCGAGTTAAAGTAAACTAAGACAGCTGCTACTTCCCTTAATACTACTAAGTGTGATGAATATGTTTTACTGTCAGCGATTACAATTGTTACTATGAAGAATGATGCATAACAAACTACTAACGCTAACTGCACCCACAGTGCACTGTTCACAGCCTTTTTGTACCGCGCCACGTTCGGTGCATTTGGTTGGCCCGGCTGTTGTTGGAGATGATCTTGTACTTGAGCCTGATGATGACTCAGAACCCGAAAAATTTTCGTACACGAGGCGACTGAAATAACAAGGCAAGATGGTGTAATTATACTATCATATAAAATGAGTATACGGTAATCTAATATGTAGCGTAAAGCAGCAACACTAGATAAAATCCAAAAGGTAGCTACAGTGATGTATGTGCGCTTCAAAGTTGCAATTTGTCTGTATCTTAACCCCAACATCAGTGCGAGAAGTCTGTCCACGCTTATGGCCGTCATCGTCAGCAGTGACACTCCACATAATGCAATGTCTGTAAGGAAAGCGGCGACAAATACGTATCGACAAAGATTCCATTGCTCGTCAGCCACGGACATCCAATAAGTAGCACTGAGAGGCTGGCAAACAAGACCAACCAACAGATCAGTTGTTGCCAAACAGCGATACAAGAGTTTGGACGGAGGATGCAGGGAAGATTCTATGTGAAGGGCAACGAGGATAAGAGAATTGCCAAGAAATGCTGTGATGGAGAGGAGAATGTAGATTGGTAGAAAAGAAATTTTAAATTTTTGCGGAAGCCCACCAACCAGAGGGGGGGAACAGTACAGATCTTGAAATATCTTGGTCTGTGTTCCACCTCCAGTGAAAAATTTGTTGTCGACATTATTCTGTATTAGTTTCCTTTTTTCTTAGATTGAAGTTATCTGTGATTGCAACGAGAAATATTTCATCTAAACAGCTTCACAACGACGACGATCATTAAAACCTTACTTCCCACTTAATGATCATATAGAGACTTCCTCATCATTGTTTAATCGTTTGGAAAACTTCAGAGAAATCGTCACTTTAATTTGCCAAATATATAAAAACACCTGTAACATTAATATTGTTTTCTCTGTGAGATAAACAATCCCTCCTTACTTAGCCGACGGAAAGGCACTCATTATAAACGCTTCAGTATGAGTTTTTTGTACCTTGCTGGCGAATAAGTTTGAGGCCTCGAGCAACACAACTGGTGAGCGAAGGAGCAACTTCCCGCAGTGCTGTTAACGAGGACCCAGCTCGCAAGCTGACCTTGCTCCATCGATAGAGTGTCAATCAAATGTCCATGTCATTTATGTAAAGTTAATTTTTGGCTCATTATCAACCTCAGTAACATTAAAATATAGAGGGTCTAAGCTAGGGATATCAAACCCATGTCAATCAATCAAAGAATTCGAATAAATATATAGATTAAAATTGATGTATGGCCACTGATGCAACCTTATTTTAAAATATTCGAATTCAACCGCGTGATTAGCAACATTTTGGGGCTCTTTTACCTCCGTTTCTTCTCCAAGAGTAGAACAAAATAAGAGAAGAGCAAAATATTAGGGGAAAAAGCAGTTTACTGTCGTTTCTCTTACATTCTTAATTTGTTCTCCTCCTCTCACCAACAAATTCTAAGTAAATGTTACGTTATCAGACAAGCTTTTATTTTCCCGGCAGGTGACTTAATTCTTTATGTTCTAAGTCCCTCGAGCGATTAGCAATTGTCCTCCGATGATGAAAACTTTATGACAGTGCTGAAGGGAACATGATATTCTATCGATCGAGAAGGAAAATGAAGGAGGGGATAAGTTTATCATTTATAAAACTATGATGGCTCTTGGTTACGTCTTTGGCAACTCTTGCGCACCTTTCTCTTTCTCCAGACTTCCTGCGTGCTTTATATTTTAATGAACACATACTGACCTAGCCACGATACACTCGGCTTTGTTTTGAGTACGAGGTTTTATCAAGTACCAAATAATTAATTTCATCTTTGTTACATACAAACTACTTTTCTTTCGACTCTACATTCATTTCAACTTTTTATCATATAAGGGGCAAAATTACTGAATTGTGATTGGTCAAGACAGATGGGATTTTTTCTTAATTTTTGTAATTGCCCCGGGCAAAATTACTTGAAAATGACTGGCTGAAAATCGCTTAGCAACGGCTGCCAAGGTAAAGAAATTTCTGTTTGTTTTGTAACAATGGCGTCCCGTTTTGCGCGAGATCAGTAAGAAAACATTTTGCCCCTTATATTATATCCAAGTAATCACATGGTTCCTCGTAAAATTAAGGATTAATATCACTTGTGTTTTCGGAAGTTGCAGAAATTACCCGAGTCGCGCAGTGACTCGGGCAGTTTCAGCAACTTCCGAAAACACAAGTGATATTAATCCTTAATTTTACTCGGCCCCAGACGATTACCTATACTAATCTATTCTTTTATTCACCAACGCGGAAATAGCGGAGAGACAAACCCAACGAGTGCGTATCAAACTTTTGCTTAGGATTTTGGCCCGACAGTAAGTCAAGCTTCCGCTCCTTATCTGTCCTTATCTATTGTTCGAAGGATAGGGTTTCTATTATTCGCAAGACAAAGGTTAGTAAGCACCGGCGCGCAGCCAGCTCACCGAGCGCGAAATTCAAATATCTTCGGAAGTGACTAGTGTTACAAACACAGCCTTTTTTGGGGAGGGTGTGGTAATGATTGTTGCAGCCCAGACACATCTAAAGGGAGTGGGGTGGGGAAGTTTGTGACAAGAAGAGCGAGGTCTGGACGATAAGTAAGGCAGAACTTACGCTTTAATAAAACTCATTTGTGAAAAAGAGTGAATTGATGTATTCATGACAAAGTTTGGTAGCATGCGCTTCAAAGTTACAATTTGTCTGTATCTTAGCCACAACATCAGGGAGAGAAGTCTGTCCACGTAAATGGGTATTATCGTCATCAAAGACACTCCACATATTTCATGGGCTGTGATGTAGGCTGATTCAAATGCGTATCGACAGAGATTCCATTGTTCTTGGACCTTGAACATCCAAGAAGTTGCACGGAAAGTCTGGGCCACAAGACCAACCAACAGATCAGTTGTTGCCAGACAACGATACAAGAGTTTGGACGGTGGATGTAAGGAAGACTCTTTGTGAAGGGCAACGAGGATAAGAGAATAGTCAATAAATGCTGTGATGGAGAGGAGAATGTGGACTGCGAAGAAAGGAATTGATTCTTAATGAAGCCCTCCAAGCAAATAAGGGGAGGATGGCAGTTGCTTACGATATATCCTATAGCATATCGTCAACTATCAAACTCTTTGCAAATGACACGAAAGTGTACAGAGAGATCACTGACAGCATAAGTGATACTCAAGCCCTTCAAACCGACATTGATCACTTAGCAAACTGGGAAACTTTATAACAGTTGAGATTTAACCCGGAGAAGTGCGAAACAATGCGCATTACCCATAACCGCGACAGCTCGTTTCCTTAGTATATTATGGGAGTTGCAATCAAACCAGTAAACCATGTGAAAGACCTAGAAGTTCTGAATTCCTATGACCTGTCGTGAAGTGTTCAAGTTGATGGTGCTGTGAGCAAGGCTAATAAAATCTTAGGCATTGTTTACAGAACGCTTGGATCTACAAACCAAGAGGTATTTTCTATTCTGTATATTACTTTAGTCCACTCACTAGGACTGTTGCCTTGTCGTGGCTGAGTGGCTTGTGCGTCCCAGTGACTCCAGGAGCTATGCCGACGGGGGTGTTTACACCCCTGACAGGGCCTCCCAAGCCAGACAGGTCAAGGAGTAGGGTGCAGACTAAAGACAGTCCCACAGCCCTCCAGACCTGGGGATTAGGCTTATGTGTCCCTGTCTGAGAAAGTGTTCCAGGAGCCAAAAGTGGTGGTCAACCGATTTGGCTAAAACTTGGCACAAAAGTTGAGTGTGATAAGATATTTCACAAGCCACTTTGGCTCACTTCTCTGATTCTTCGTTCTGCAGTTTTAGGGGGGGTCCCATTAGTGGCCTATGGAGCACTAAAAGTTCATCCTCCTAAGTGACACTTTGAAAGTGCTATAAAACTCTATTGGTAAATTGTGCCTCCAAATGAATTTGACCATGGACCTTACTATGGTGGAGCTTTTACTTCATAAATGTAACTTTGTTTTCAAGCAATTAGACAGAGAGGGGCCTGGGGCTAAAGTTAAGTCAAAGTTGAGGTCAAAATCACTACCCAAAATTGCCACTTTTCAAAAAACCATAACATTCACCTGCCTTCTTGCATAACTTTCATACCAAATCCAGTATGTACTTTAGTTTATCAAAATCAGTTGAGAAAAACTGGGCTTATTAAGGTCTGTTAAGTTTTTAGCACAAACTCTCCATGCCCCTCTAAGGCCAAGCAAAATGGAATTTTGAGCATAATTCATGCTATAAACAGACCAAAGTCTTGACATATAGCCTTTATTTTGTATTTGGTGAGTGGAAATGAAATATTTAAGCCAAATAAATGTCATTATCCTGAAATACCTCGACTCATAGCTTATAATTACTCTAAGAAGGCCTCTGATTAGCACTGCAAACACCCAGCGGTTTAGCAAAATAAAGGTAATTTTTTTCCCATGAAAACCTTGTTCCAATCATAGATTACAAATGATGATGTTTTGATTCAGATATGGCGATATTTCTAAAGATGATTGAATTTCCTCTGATCTATGTTTGTGAGGCCATATATCCATACATATTATACTCCAAGCGTGCAAAGTCTCCATATTTTGTCAGGCCGTTTTTTAAATTGAAAATAAGGTGACCTTAACCCGGCCGGCCTTAACCATTAAGCTCAGAATAAAACGATCGTTAAAAGATGATCTACGCCTGACCTTTGAATAGTCTGTGAATAGCTCTTGCAAATACCCATCACTTATAGCGAGCATGACCATAAGCTTACGTTCCGCAGTGAGCACTGTCCAGGTGACTTGTGATCCATCAGAGATCTTTGGTACTTTAGAACTGAATAAATGGAACCATCCCAAAAAGATGGAATCCACAGTCAGAAGAGCTGGATGACAAAAATTAATGTTGCTGTTTAAATGAAGTATTCCACACGAGACATGGGATGATGCCAATAGGGCCCGCCATTTTGGACGTGAGAGTGTTAAGACTGGATCGAGTTTCCATCCCCCCCACTATTCAAGTGTAAATGTTTGTGTCCTTATTAAGTATTGAAAGTATAGCAATAAGAAGTTTCAGGATTAAATGATCAATGCGGTGCCGCGTCATGGGCTCCGCTGCCCGAAACAGAAATGACTCCTGTGTTGTCTTGCGATAATGACATGACTATTTGATTAAAACACAAGTACAAGGGTTCAGGTGAGTCCGGGGCGGGAGGAAGATCGGGTGATACGAAAGTTTCAAGTACAGATAATTAAAAATATACGAAAGGGCTCATACACGCGCATAAATGTAGCGAATGGCTTTTCTAGTGCCACTCTCGCTAAGAGCGGTCCTCTCAACTTCCCGTCAAAAAAAAATTTTCCTTAATTTTGTTCCAATGAAAAGGGTTTAGGACACATGTTTCAAAATAGTTCGATGGTTTTCCAATTTTCTTTTGTTTGAAGATTTCAACTTTCGCGAACTCTCTGCCAAGGGAAGATTAACTAAGGTGTTGCAAAAGCAAAAACTCAGTCAACTACAGTCATTGTGCGAGATTTTTCGACGTTGAAAAAATAGGTAGTGCTAATCGTAAGGCATCGTATTGTGAACCTTTTCTACAGTAAGCAAATTTCTGTGATTACTGCAAGTGATAATCAACAGACCCGCGTTACTCAAACCTCAGTGAAGGTTACGTGACTCCTTGACTTGGTCCAGTCCTCTCACTCTCACGTCCAATATGGTGGGTCGGTCGATACAACAATCGCATCTTGAGGTGTGGCAGGGCCTGTTTCATATGAACTGCAACAGAAAATATTTGTTATCCAGCTCTCCTAACTATGGATTTCTTATTTACTTCCGGATGATTTGATTTATTCAGCTCTAACGTAGTAGGGAAATGGGATGGATATCAGCCTCCGGCGGGTCACCTGGACGATACTCACTACAACCATCCTGCTCTGTTTCTGATGTCATCATGCGTATTTACAAGAGCTAGCAAGGTTATCGAAAGTTTAACCAAAGATCTTCTGTTAAAGGTCGTTTTCATTAAGCTCTCTTAATATTGCATCAAAAAATGGGCCTGACAAATATAGAGACTTGGCATGCTTTTGAGTATACAGTAAAAACCCGCAAGTAAGAACCTAAAAGTTAAGAACCTGTTAGCCGAAAATTTTCCATTTATACCCCCTATAAACAAGAACCTATTTAGCCTAAGAAAATTAAAATAGGTTCTTATATTTTAAAATCATATAGTACATTACAGGTACACTGATATTATTTACCGTAATCATAATCGAAGAAAAACCAGATTGCCATTGCTGTAAAACATGATTTTCTTAAGAAAAATAAGTGCAAAATATGTAGTTACAAAATATAGGATAATTACCAACTTGTTATGCAGGTGTGTTTCTCTCCAAGAATAAGAACCTGTTTTAAGAAACTAAATAGCCTAAAATTTTGTTAAGTACCATTTATATAAGAACCTGTTTAGGCTAAGTCCTAAAAATTTAGGTTGTTACTTGCGGGTTTTTTACTGTAGTATGTAGGGAGATATGACCTGAAAAATATGAATCAAAGGAAATTCAAGCATCTTTAACAAATATTGCCATATCTAGGTCAGAACATCATCATTTGTGCTCTATGATGGGTACTAGGTTTTCAAAGAAAAAAAAATTACCTTTATTTTGCTAAACCGCTGGGTGTTTGCAGTGCTAATCACAGGCCTTCTTAGAGTAATAGTAAGTTATGAGACGAGGTATTTCTAGATAATGACATTGATTTGGCTTTAATGTTTCACTTTCACTCACCAAATACAAAATAAAGGCTTTATGTCGAGACTTTGGTCGGTTTATAGCATGATTTACGCTTGGCCTTAGAGGGGCATGAAGAGTTTGTGCCAAAAACTTAACAAACCTAATAAGCCAAATTTTTCTCAACTGATTTTGATAAATGGGTCACTAAAGTACATACTGGATTTGGTATGAAAGCTATGCAAGAAAGCAGGTGAATGTTATGGTTCTTTGAAAAATGGCAGTTTTGGGTGGTGATTTTGACCTAAAATTTGACCTAACTTTAGCCCCAGGCCCCTCTCTGTCTAATTGCTTAAAAACAAAGTTACATTTATGAAGTAAAAGCTCCATTATAGTAGAGTCCATGGTCAAATTCATTTGGCAGCAAAATTTACCAATGGAGTTTTATAGCACTTTCAAGTGCCCCTTAGATGGATGAAATTTTGGTGCTCCATAGGCCACGAATGGAACCCCCCCGGAAACTCCAGAACGAACAGTCAGAGAAGTGAGCCAAAGTGGCTTGTGAAATATCTTATCACACTCAACTTTTGTGCCAAGTTTTAGCCAAATCGGTTGAGCACCACTTTTGGCTCTTGGAACACTTTCTCAGACAGGAACACTAAAGGCTAACAACCTTATCCTGTAAAAGAACGTGTTACGGAAACAGCAACGAAGACAACCAATATCCTGCAAGCAGACCTTCCAAGGTCTTCGAACCGTATGACTGCCAGTGGTGAAAGCCAGAAAGAAACTACTGGCATGAAGTTGGAAGTGAAGAGTGCAAAAATCATGACCAGGATTGGTTTTTGGAATGTACTTATTATGTGCGTAACTGGGAAGCTTGCACAAGCTACAACAGAAATGAGATGGTATAACTTGCATTTATTGGGCGTAAGTGAAAGCTGATGGATTGGGACAGGGAGATTAAAGACGGTGTCATGCGAGACAGTATTGTGTTCTGGGCGGGACGATGAGCTACATCGTGAAGGTGTGGAAATTATTCTGAAGAAAGGAGCAGATAGATCGGTATTGGAATGGAAACCTATTGATAGTCGTCTCATAAAGGCCAAGCTGAGAGGAAACCAAAACAACTTGACCCTGATTCAGTGTTACGCTCCGACCAATGATAGTGAAGATGATCTGAAAGACAATTTCTATCTCAGGCTCCAGGCAGAGATTGAGCAGGTCCCAATGCAAGATCTTATCATCATCATGGGGGATCTAAATGTCAAAGTTGGTGCCGATAACTCAGCCAGGCACAGAGTGATAGGAAGACACGAGAGTGGTATCATCAATGAAAATGGAAAACGGCTTGTTGAGTTTTGCACAACTAATAATTTGGTGATAGGGGGCAGCCTTTTTTCACACCGAGAGATCCATAAAAGCACATGGTGCTCCCCGAATGGCAGGGATAGAAATCAAATTGACCATCTGCTGATCAATGGAAATTCAATTTATTTTAATTTAATAATAAGTTCTTATACAGCGCATTAAAATTGAACTCTATCCGCTTTACAATTACCATTTAATAAAAATCCTATACATGCAATTATCGCTACTCTATCTAAACTAACGAAGTATTATGTGTTATACATATATTTGACAACGTACGATATAAAAAAATCTGGTGGCTTAATTTTTGAAAAGATAATTTTTCAAGAAGCGTTTAAAGGAGTCAACAGATTCAGCGTTTTTATGCATTCAGGTAGTTGATTCCACAAATACGGAGCAGCGTAGGAGAATGCTCTTTGCCCATACGTTTTACTTCGAATTGTTGGGACCTCAAGTAGATTCATATTTGATGAACAGAGTCTTCGTGCTGGAATATATCGACTAAGAAGTTCAACAAGATAGATTGGAGCCATGTCACTTAGTGCTTTGTATGTTATCAACAGTATCTTGAATTGAATTCGTTTTGTGACCGGGAGGCAATGAAGTTTCATATGGAAAATGGCGGAGATCCCTTCCGGATGTCAAGGTGAGGAGAGGATCTGACATTGAAAGTGACCATCATCTCGTAACAGCCTACCTTAAACTGAAATTAAAGACTGCAGGGCGTCTAACCAAGGGACGCAGCCGTTTCGATGTGAGCCAACTGAAACACCCAAATGTGCGAAAATTTTTTATCCTGGAGGTGCATAACAGATTCGAGGCTCCTGTGGAATTAGGCGGAAGAGAGGATATTAACGATAAAGGGGTGAATAAGAACTGGGAGAAAATTGTTACTGCTTACAATGATAGCAGCAAGGCATGTCTAGGCTGCAGGCAGCGGAGGTCAAAGGAATGGATTTCATCTGATACCTGGAAAGCAATTGAAAGTAGACGAGGATTAAAGAAGCCCGTTGAAAGTTATAGATTCAAAATCCCAACGGCTTAAAGAAAGGCATCAAGAAATGTATCGGGCAGCGAACAAGGAGGTAAAAGGCCGAGCAAGAGCAGATAAACGAAAGTACATGGAGAACCTTGCATCCCAGGCGGAAGAGGCAGCTGCGCGCAATGAACAAGGAACAGCATAAAAGATCACCAAGATAATAACAAGTAAGTGCCACACAACCAACGTGCTTGTAAGGGATATGTACGGTATCCTATTAACATCAGAGGGAGAGCAACAACGGCGATGGATGGAGCACTTTAGAGAGCTTTTAAACAGACCACCACCAACAGTAATGCTAAACATCCAAGAAGCCGCAACTGACCTTGACATCAACACAGACGTTCCAACTAGGAGGGAAATCATCCAAGCCATTAATTCCCTGTAGAATGGAAAAGCTCCTGGCCATGATAATCTAAATGCCGAGCTGTCTAAAGCAGCCCCTGAGCTTGCGGCAACCATTCTGACCCCTTGTTTAAAAATATCTGGGAACAGGAAGAAATTCCGACAGACTGGAGCAGAGGAGTGATAATCAGGATACCAAAGAAAGGGTCTCAAGGTGATTGTAACAACTGGCGAGAAATTACCCTTTTGTCTGTGCCAAGTAAAATCTTTTGCAAGGTCATTATACTGCGCATTACTCAAGCTGTTGATGACATCCTACGGAACGAGCAATCTGGATTTCGCAAGGGGCGTGGATGTACGGATTTTATTTTCACACTGCGGAACATACTTGAGCAATGTACTGAGTGGAAGAGGGAGTTGTATGTAAATTTCATCGACTATCAGAAAGCGTTTGACAGCATTCGTAGGGACAGTCTTTGGTAGATTCTGAGAGCATATGGCATTCCACAAAGCATTGGTAATATCATCAAATGCTTTTACTCAAATTTCACATGTTGCATCAGTCAGGGGGATCTAAGTTTTGAAGTTAAAACCGGTCTACGGCAGGGATGTGTCATGTCGTCCATGCTATTCAATATTTCTGAAGAGTGGTTCCTTTGTCGAACAATGGAAGATCAGCGAAGAGGCATGAGATGGACCCCTGTTACTACGCTCGAAGACCTCGACTTCGCAGACGATTTAGCCCTATTGTCTCACACTCGACAGCACATTCAGGGGAAGACAGACCGGCTCAGCATGTTCAGCAGCCAGGTCGGCTTGAGAATTAGCTTGAAGAAGACGGAGGCCATGTGCGTTAATGCCCCTTCCCCAACAAAGATCTGGGTAAGAGGACAGGACATTCCAAACACCAACAGGTTTACATACCTTGGAAGTGTGCTCTGCCAAGATGGAGGTACCACTCTAGATATACAAAGCAGATTGAACAAAGCAAGGTATGCCTTTGTGAATAAAGGCTGATAGTTTCTGAAGAAACTGTTTGGGGCTGCGTCGGTGGGGGTAACGAAATAATTTAAATATATCAACAAAGTTGAATTGGTAAATTGGCCACCGTTACGATTATAAGACTATTATAAGGTATCAACGAACGCTTTTCATTCCACTAATTTATTCGTGTTTTTCTCGTTGCCATGTTCCCACCAATCACGTAGCTCCTTTTTCTGCCTTTAAAAGCACACACAACCCACAATTCCCCTATTCGCTCCGACGAAGGACTAACGCCCGAAACGTCAGCTTTTGTAACCGTAACGGTGGCCAATTTACCATTTCAACTTTGTTGATATATTCAAATTATGCCTTTATGAGCTTAAGATCAGTGTGGAGGTCAGCAAACTACAGCAGAAAGGCGAAGCTTAGAATCTATCAGAGCTGCATATTGTCAACTCTCCTTCACAGCATGAAAATCAAGATTTATGAAGACTTAAATGTTGCGTAAACCTGCGTAAAGTGTTTTACGAAGCCTTACGTTAACTTTACGTACTTCGGAAGGGTAAGTAAAGGAAGCTTCACGCGAAGGGAGCGTAAAGCCAGCGTAAACGTTGCGTATAGTTTGTGAGTCGACTTTACGGTTATTTATACCTAGTGTAAATGAAACGTAAAGTTTTTTATTGTTTAGCACATAAAATGGCATAATTCAGTGAGATGTAGGAGTTTTAATAGTTAAGCACAAATAATTATTTGTACGAGCACAATGATGAAACATCATGATCACCAAAACAGTCTAAGCCTAGTTTGAGTTAAAAGCTTGCAACAATTTTCATTTTGAAAAATATGGTCTGAACTGGGACTTTGTCATTGGTAAACATAATAACTGAATTGTATTCTAGTTGGGCGAAGCTCAGCAAATAAATCAATTTGCCTATTTCTCAGATTATGTCTTGTCGCTGGTTCTACAACGTTTTTGTCGTTCCCTTTTGCTTTGATAGGAATGATTTTACCTGTGAAAACCAGCCAGGGAAGTTAAATAATAACCTGAAATTTTAATACTTCTAAACACTTTGTAGTTATTCTGGACACTTCTCAGTAAGAAGGAACTCTACTGTGCACAGATAAATCCCTTGATGACACATAACACAGGACTCAAATTGGTACTGTAAAATTCCAAATGTTTATTCCATTCAAAGTTTGGTGAAATACATTTTAGATAAAAACACCTAATAAGAGCTTAATGATACAAAAATGCAGCTTTACGAAAGCGTAAATATGGCGTAAATTTGCTTAAAGTTGTATGACCAACTTTATGCTGGTATTTAAAGTTGTTTAAAGGCGAATAAAGTTCAATTTACACGGTCGGTACGTAAAGTTGACTTAAAGCTAGCGTGAAGGTGTTGAATTAGCTTTACGCTTGTTTACCTCGCCGCTTTAAGTGCTCTTAAAGATCAACTTTATACTACCCGCGTAAAGGCACATTAAAGGTCGGTATGTAACTATATTATTGTATGTCAATAACATTCAATTCCATCACTAAAACTCGATGAAGACTATGCAATCGATTCGTACAAAAGCTTGCGTATGCAAATATAGACCCTGCCCGCTATGCCATGCTAATGAGCTACAACAAGGGCGAAACAGCTGTCCATGGCTGCCACTCTACGGGTGATATGGTTGTGCGCATGCGTACAATATTAGCCGTACCAGGAGATTGTAATATAAGTGTGCTTTAGTGCTGTCATTAGTGTTGTTTACTATTTTTTGAGCACAGAGGTTACAAATGATCTTCTCTCCATACGCACGCCGTGGGAGAACGGTTTTATAGTTCTTAACAGCCACCACATGTTTAATGTAGAGCTGGCGAATATATCGGGTGCTTACCTCTTTCACGCCATTTCTTTGAACTTTGAACTCAATCTTAAAGCGCAAACGAGAGTTAGCTGGCTACGCTGTGCTGAATTGCCTTTCATAGGACGAAGGGATCATTCACGCCTAATGGTATATGTGTGATTTGACAGTGCTTCAATATACCGCCAACTTAATGCAAAATATAGTGCCCTATAAAGAAGCGTAAATTTACATTTACAGAACCATTAAACTGCCTTCACGCTGTTGCTTAAAAGCGGCTTTACGCCACAATTCCGCCAACTTTACGTGAAGCGTTTTAGTGTTCATTTACGCCATTGATTAAAGGTAGCGTAAAGGTTAACTTTACGGTTCGTTTACGTGAGCGTTAAGTCGCGTAAATGCAAACTTACGCTGCATTTAAGTCGCGTTTAAGACGTAAATTTGTGTTTTCGTGCTGTGGCTTTAAGGCTCGGAATGCTGGCGAATGACAGAACAAGACCTCTCAAGACTAGCATCCTTCCACACAGCTAGTCTCAGGAAGATTCTGAGAATCTTCTGGCCTCGGAAAATATCAAACGACCAGCTTCTGAGAAAAACCAAGCAGGAGCATATTCGTACACTTGTCCCCGGGGAAAGATGGAGGTGGATTAGACGTGTGATGCGGAAGCCCAGTCACGAAATAGCCAGAATTGCAATGTACTGGACACCTGAAGGCAAACAAAGCAGAGGGCGCCCGAAAACAACTTGGCGCAGGACTGTAGAGAAGGGACTAAGGGAGCTCCATTAAAGGTGGAGCACCATTGAAAAACTGGCTAAAGATAGGCAGGGATGGAGGATTTCGTTGCTGCCCCATGTGCCACAAAGGCATGATGGGCAGTAAGTAAAGCAAATAAGTATATTACTTTAGTAAGACCTATTCTTGAATACACAGCCCCAATGTGGCGTCCATACTTGTAAAACACATACTGACAATTGAAAAGGTCCAAAGGAGGGCATCTTGTCTTGCGCTTGGACCATGAAATGCCTGGACAAATGGAATATGAGGAACGCATCAAATTTTTGAACTGGCCCACTTTAGAGAAGCGGAGACTCTTCATTTCACTTATAGAATGTTAAAAAATTATTTTTCGCCTAAATTACCCGAAGTTCGGGGATTTTTTCGAACTCACTCGAGAAAAAAGGGACACGAGCCAACCACTTTTTTAAATTGGGTGTGAAAAATAAATATTAATTTTTTTTTCGCACAGTGAAAGAATAGAATAATTTACCGCAGTATTTGGTTGAACCCAAATCTTTTAATCTGTTTAAAGCGAGGTTAAAGTATTTTTAAATATGTGAATATGTAAAAAACGATAGGCAATAATCAATGTTAAACTATTTTTTTATGTTTTACTTATTAATTCTTTCTTGGAAATGTTATAGGCTGAACCTCGTGATTCCTTTTCGTG